>NC_137519.1:10662500-10962500 GCF_041902795.1 Electrophorus electricus
CCACTGAGGCCATGAGAGCAGACACTTGACATGTTTGAGTGGTCGAAGAGTATTCCCATGATAAGAATCCAGTGGCCTTATCTACAAACTCTAAACAAGACTTCAGTTTCAATAGGGCCTCACAGTTCATTTCATTATTTAAGTTATTATAGTTTAGTCTATCCAAAAGGCACTCAAAACGGATCAAGGCCAAAAAGCTAGTCAGTTCTTAATATATCTGACAATCAGTTCCTAATATATGTGACTTCCTAAAATGGTGGGAATCTAGTGGCATCAATCTAACATTGAAGAGTACACAGGCAGAAAAGGCCCGCAACTGACTATGTGACTGTAATGTACCTGCTCTTCTGAAGGCCTTGCAGCGTTTAATATCTGAACTATTGCCAGAGGAAATGAACACTCCTCCAAATGTGTAGCCTTCTCTCTAATTAATCAGATATTCATATTACAAGCATGTCTTATAACTTAGAAGCACTTGGCTCTTGATAAGCAGATCTTAAAAAGGATCAGGCCATCATTAGCTAGTGCAGAGTGATTGGATGTCCAACCGTGTCAGCAAAGAATTTCATAAATATGGGTCGCAATGCCAAGGAAATTAATAATTCATGAACGCCTCAAACCTTCACACCAAGATTTAAACACTGGGAATCACACGCTCAAGATCTCCTCCAGAATCATTCTGTATTCTAGTAAACACTTTGAATCTCCACTCCACCTGTGTCTCTTTCTGTAGAGCATCTACTCCTCCCTGATTCGCCTCTGGTGTTTTGAGAATGTGCAACATCAACAACATTGTCTTTAATTAAGCTTCCGTCACAAAGTTCATCTAGTCGTCTCGCTCCCCTTCAGCCTTTCTGTCACTCCTTCTCTCCCTTTCCCTCTGTAACTCTCTCTGCTTCTTTCTCTGTCTCTCTCTGTGTGAGAACACTTCCTTGTATCACAGTCTCTCTTTGTGTCTGCACCAACTACATTCGCAGCAGCACAAACTGGCCTCAGACAGGAAGCCCACACCTCCTCTTTTATTAATGAGGACAGTGCGTGCACATGTGTGAGTGTGTGGGGATGTGGGGGTGTGCATTAGGGCTACACAGTATGTCCAGCATGTATTACCTGCACCCCGAGTCCTCCGTATGCCATTGTTGCCTGTATGCCTGTCTCCCGTTTCACTTGATCAAAATTCAGCACTTCCCAGCGGGTTGCACAGTACATCTCGCCCTCTCTGTGTCTTCTACTGGTGCCTCCTTCAACTGCCACACACAAGCTCGTGGGTGAAACGATCCTGGAGGTGCCAGGAGACCCTAACCCCTCCCCGATGCTAAGCACATTCCCAAGGCAAACCGTGCAGTTTCCATCCACATGCAGAAACTTCTACCAACAAGGCAACAGCTTGGGACAACAAGCATCTCTGCTTGTACCCTGCCACTTGCCACACACTGTAATCAACTGCAACATTTTTCCCAGTCGCCCAGCAACACTACAAGCAACTAGGGCCCCCTTTTTCAATCTGTTACTAAGCAACACTGCAGCAATACACCTCCCAATACTATTCACTGATTGGCAGCTTGGTAGTCACTCTACCTGAATGACATTCTGCTGTGGAGCATTGTACACTATTAAAGATGTTGCTATTAGCAACCCCGTGATCCATGTGGGGGAAACAGCCTTATCTGAAAGTGACACCCAGAGACTAATCAAATGATAACCCTAGAAACAGACATTTTTTAATGAAACACTGCACCAATAGTGATGGGTCATTTAACATATCTTTTTACAATGATTCCGTGGTTTCGTGGAGAGGATAAATAAATGTCTTTCTTCATGTGGCTGACAGAACAGAGTGAATGTGGCCTGGCAGAAAGCCTACGTATACGTTGGGCTGAGTTCCCCCTCCCCCTAACATGGATTAGTCTATCATGGCATGCGCTCAGGCCATATTGAGCTGTCAAAACCAATTGCAGAGGTGGAGTGACATAAAAGCACTGAGAGGCAGAGCAGACAGACAGCGGGTAGACAGACAAAATTCCATATCTGCTGCCACCCTTCACATTTGCCTCTGCCTGCTCTAGCCTGCCCCTGGCCTTTGTGTCGTCAGCCTCAATCATCTGTGGGATGAAACGAGACGAGGAAAAGCACTCGAGCGCAAGCACGCACGCGGTAATTCTATTGCTCCCATCAGCACTTTGACAGTGGTTAAATCTTTCCAGACACACGTCAGTGCCTGCACGCTCTACCTATGGGAACCGGGACCTTTCACTGGATTTCTGATGTCTGCCAGCCCAGAGCTCGCTCTCTGCTCTGTTTGCCCCAAAGAGAGCTGCCTCTCATTGGGCCATAGCTGGAAGGGCAACAAAGACAGACATCTTAATTAGCACAGATGTTCTGAAATCCAAACCTGCATTATATTTTATTTAATCAAAAATAAGTAGAAAGTAGCTGAGTCTGAGCTTTTCCACATTCTGCATTTGGCTTGGGAAACCCAGACCATTAACATGTACCTCCAAGCCCGCCGTCCAATGCCAGAGGGCACCAAGGGTCACAGTGATACGGAAAACTTCCCATCTCAGCTACACAAACCCAAAGGTCATTGTGGCTGACAGCTCTGATGGAAATTTCTCTCCTCTAATCATCGACCGGCAACTCTTGTGCTAGGTGGTGAGAGACAGAGAGGGATGATTGAGAGAGAGAGAGAGAGAGAGAGAGGGGGAGAGAGAGAGCTGTCCACTTCAGCTGTCTTTATAGAGCGTGACACTGAAAAGATGGGTGAGCTTCATAAGGAGGTGGCCTCAGAGCCGCCAGTGGGGATCCTTTTGATCCGAGACACAACTGAGACGAAATGCGCATTCGTCCCCTGCCACTTCCTAACTGGTGCAACGTGTGACGATTTTATTTTGTTTACAGTCGCTCTGACCATGATGGATGACACAAAAAAAAAAAAAAAAGACAAAAAATATTCACAGAGCTGTCACCTCTTTTCTTGTTTTTTAGCACTGAATTCATGTCATATTCACAGGCATGACGAAAAGCCTTTTCCCTCTCAGATATACTCACTTGACATAGAAGGCACACATGACCTGAGGATCTTGGATCCGGACCAACATCGTGTCTTGAACTATTATTGCTCCCAAGCGGGAGCCCCCTGCTTATCCTGGTTCTTCAAGGTGGGCTGATACTAATGACAGCAGGGGGTGACTGAGAGTGCTGATCGCCATATAAACTCTCTCATGCTAAAAAACAGGTGGTCTCGAGGGAGCAGGCAGTGGGCGGTAGCATGGAAAGGGATGACTCAGGAGACCTGTGCCAACGAGAGGTCTTAAAAAAAATTACTGCACCCTGTAGAACTAAAGAGCTGTTTAAGCCACCGCCCCACTCCACCCCAGCACCTCCTCGGCTGGTAATGAAGGGGCGCTGAAGGAGAATAAGCAGGCCCGATACTTGGAACGGATTTTTTCCCTCCTTCTTTTCTCTTTTGCCTCTTGCCAAAATCGTACGGGCGTCCACGGATAACCTCTAGGCTCTCCGGCCGACCTTGACTCCCGTTGCCAGAACGTTCCGTCCACCCCCCTACCCCGGCGCCCTCGCCACAGTTCCGCTCGCCGTGGCCAGAGTCGTCGACACGGCGCTGCAGCGGCCCGACCCACGCGCAGAACAAAAACTGCTTTTCAAAGCCCTCCTCGCACAGAACCGCTTTGCCACCAGTCAATCGCCCGAGTCGATTAATTTCTCTTCAGAAAACAATGAGCTACTCTTTTCAGTCCGAAGGAGCTCGAAGGGGGTGCGAGGGCCATAATAGTGCATGTCTGTGCTGGGATCATTCAGGATGCAGGATGATTTTACACAGCGAGACACTGGGGGGCTGTGAAACGCATGACACGGACAGACACGCTTACAGCTCTCTGTTTATCAGCGCGCACTGTGCGAACCGTCTCAAATCGCTCCTAGTTCCTGAGCTTTCATATCAGCTGTAGTCCTCTCATGATGCAGTGGGTGATGTATGCATCTCGCAGTGATAACATTTCTCCATAGGTGGAGGGGCCTTGCATTTTGAGTCATGGTGGCAGCCTGAAGAGTGAATAGGTCCAGCCCAGAGAGCTGAGCCCCGGGCCTGCTGCCCCCGAGACCGCCAGCCTCCTGTTTGCTTACATGGCCGTGTGAATAGTAACACCATCCCGCCTATGAGAGTCTGCTCCTCACATCTGGAGAAAGAGTAAAACCCCCCAGCCCACACAAACACACTCGCACACAAAAATACAACCCGATCGAGTCGGCCAGCTGCTGATCCGGCGGAAGTGTCTTTCTATCTCTCGCTCTCTCACTCTGTCTCTCTTTTTCTACGTGTCTGCAGAGGGAAGCCATTTTGCCCCCTAGTGTATGAAATAGATTTACGATGTTCATTATGGCAGCTGTGACGAGGCTCCCACAGGCAGGGAGTAAAGCTGCACATCTGCGCCCATTCCCTTCTTTACGAGCGCCGCCATGCCAGGCATTCGGGGCGGAGCCACGCTCGATCGGCACTCTCACCCCCACGCCAGGCAGAGATGCCAACAGAGGGCGCCAGGGCTGACGAGAGCAGAAGGAGACGGGAGACAAGCCGAAGACCTTGTCTTCAGCCTGGCCCGAAAATCAGGGTTTTCACGCATAAACACACACACATACACCGAGCCCATCCACACAGACTGTGACCATAACGCAGGTTTCATTCTGCTCCACTCTCTGTCTTCCCCCATGGTACATATTATTCACAGCATAATACTGGCCAGGCTCCCTAATTCCCAATAAAATAAAGACAGCCTGCAGTCATAAACGTTGGAAACATGAAAGCTCTACCACAAGCCAAGACAAGAGAATACAAGAGGAGTGTTTTTTCAGTGCATAACTATCTTAAAGAGCCACAAAGGAGAAGAGGAGGAGAGGAGAGGAGACCAGACGAGACGCAACCAGACGAGATGAGAAAGATGAACAGGAGGAGGTAGAGGTGCAAAGGAAGTGCAGTAAAAGTGAGGGAAAATGAGGAGCCTATTAAAGGTAGTTACTGGCAGGAAGTGTTCGTTTCCTTCCTTACCACAGCAGACCCCCAGTGAGAAGATGAAGGCGTGCGTGTGTGCACGCGGGCGTGCGTCATGCGTGCGGGCGTGCGTCACTTTAGCTGGCTGCTCCTCTGGCTCTGTGCTTGGTTGCAATGCATGTTATTGGAGGAGGGAGGGGAGGAAGTGAAGTCCCTCTGCTCTGAACCATGGAAGCCAGAGATATTCACTTCAAAGGTGTCAAGATCTGGGTGCTACAGATTTAATTGCCTCCCTTCACCATGAGCTCAGATGAGATAAGACTGGCCAATCAGTCGTATAAACTGTTCTGTTAAGTAATTATTCAGTGATTAAGGGCAAATTTGAGCACCTCACACATAAAACTGACAAGATGCATCAGCTCCTGCCATAACCTACAATAAGGAGATTCTGTATGTCAGCTTAATCAACCCACTTGTGGAAAAAATGTTGTGAATATGTATGAGTATGACCACAGACATATTCACTGAGTTCACTTGACGCCTTTGTGTACCATCTTCCCCTCACCTTTACTCCTCTTTGCTCTTTGTCTGTTTTGCTTTGTCTCTACACTTTCTCCCCATCTCCACACAAATCTCTCTCTGTCTCTCACCCTCCCTCATAGTGTGACGGAGCCATGTGCACTAACCCAACATGACCAGTGGAGATCTACCAGAGCTGGATGAGACGAGGGGAATTCCCTTGGAGAGCAACGCTGACATCACTGGAATATCATATGAAATCACTGTTTCTTGCACGCGTAAAGCTCCGGGTGAGAACCAGCAAAGCCTGTCGCAGTGCAAGAACAATGGCACTTCTTTGTTCGTCCACTTCGAAGCCCAAGATGTAGTCTGTTCTCCGAGTCTCGGGCAGACATAGTGCTCAAGTGTGAGTCAGAGATGGAGAAGCACTCGAGCCGTCTCAGAGCAACTCCTCGAGAGCACTGACATGTCCAGCTGTGGAGCCTGTGTGTCTGTGCTGTGTGTGAGGGTGTCGTACGTGCCACACGACCTACAGACGACTTACAGACGACCAGCTGTGAGCGGTGCCTACACATAAATGACAGCGGGCAGCGGCCACACTGATGGGCCAGTGCGGTCGTCTGGGAGCTATTGCAGCTCTCCTCCGAGAGAACACAAAGAGACTCAACCCTGTCCCTGTCATATAGCTCCGCTTAATGAGAGCTGCAAGCCTCCGCCTCTCAGAGGCTCCTCTACACCCCACCCACCCACACAGGAGGTAGGATGAGCCCCTCGCTGCCTTAATGGGCTCTGCAGGAAGGGCCCAGAGCCTGTCACCTCATTAAAAGCTCCCCTCCCGTCTGAATCTCATTGACGTCCTCAGCATTACACACACACAAACACACAATGCTTCCAACGACATATACATGTACGAAAATGCACACACACCACACATATATACACACACCTACTCACTGGGACAGAATATACCTGAGGCAGCCTAAAATGATATGACAGGAAGAATGAGAGAATTTCCCACATGGGGGGAGGGCAACTATTAAGGTCATTATAATAGTGGTGGTTTTCAGTGTCCTTTTAATGTGTTCTTTACTGCCAGCTTTCTCACCGTCCAGTTTCACTAAAGGAACTCGACTCTCATAACAATGAGCAGCACAGAAAGCCAAAAATAACCTCGACCCCCACCTCCTCACACCCTCCAGCTAGGAACCCAAGCTTTGTCCTGCCTTGCCTCATCCATGTCTTTTTCAACGTCACCATTTTAGCCATCTTTTTTTATGCCACATCTAGGTGAATGAGTAGAAGTCTGTCAAACTTCTTACAAGTTCAAGTGTACCTCCAGGGTTGAAACAGTAGTAACTTTTTAATAGATGAATGTAATTACTGTGGCTGCTGACTTCTGAAGGGGATACCAAAGACAAATCTAACTTTTCAACAAAATTAACAAAGTTTTCTTAATCTTCTCCTGTGCAACCAATTCATTTACAGCATAACAGCATTACAGCATCCCTTTTTCATGAATCATCTTCACACACACACACACACACACACACACACACACACACACACACACACACACACACACACACACACACACACATACACACACCTCGCGTGTTGGTCGCCATGTCCGCCACCTTCTGAAATGCGTCCAGGAAGGCCACGGCTGCCAGCACGGTGGTCCTGCAGAAGAATGCGGAGATAGGGTGAAATGGCGACGTTCACGTCTCGTGCACCTGGACAAGGCGCTCTGCCCGCTCCCACCCCCCATCCAAAGGCAGGAATGGGCACTGAGCTGCGGCGAGACGCACCGGAGCTGGGCATGCAGCTTTGTAGCCTTGGCGCTGAAGTCTTCCCAGACAGGATACGAACACTGGAAGAGAAGAAAGGCAGGCGTTAGCCCTGCTTGCTGATGACAACACCACGAGCTCTGAGATCTGTAGGATTCAAGCTTCTCACTGGAAGCACAGAATGGCTACTGGATTGCTGTTATATCTTTATATCTAACACCACTATCAGGGTCCAAAGGGAGTCAGAGGGCAAATAAGGTAAGACAAGATAAAACTTTATTGATCCCGAACTAAATTGCAGAATGCTGTGACATTCCTGTTCGAGTGACAACGTGCAGGCGGTGGCAGTGAATGCCAGCTGCTGTTAGCGTGGGATCAGACATGCACAATCATGCAGGGCATAATTTACACCAGTGTGTGTGTGTGTGTGTGTGTGTGTGTGTGTGTGTGTGTGTGTGTGTGTGTGTGCGTGTGTGTGTGTGAGTGCGTGTGAGTGAGAGAGAGAGAGAGAGAGAGAGTGTGAGTGCATGTGTGGGAGTGTGTGAATCATTTGGGAGGGTTGATTGCCCTGCAGCAGGAAGTGGGGTGTAGTCCCACTATAAGGGGACAAGCCACGTACAAGACTCTGCCTTGTTACCACGGAAACAGAGAGGGCACAGGGCTCTTTGTGAAGTCTGCTTAAAAAGATCAGCAGCGCCTCGCTGTAACCCCGCCTTCAGCGAAACGGAATATCAAAGCCCGAGCACGATTACAGGACAATCCCATATTGCGATGATTAGCTTCTTATTTAAGCTTCTTATTCAAGCAATTACTCCTCACTATAGCCTGGACTGGCCAGGATCCACCACAACATCCCTGGATGGAAGGCAGCCTCCTCCACACACGTGGTCTGGTCCGGGGCCTCGAGCTAAGAGCAGAGACCCAGCCTGGGCTGTCCCAGCTGCCATGTGCCGCTGCCGGGCAGGAGAGGCATGCTCACCCAAGCCTTCCCTCACCAGCAGCGTGGGCCACAGGTTCCAACACGCTCTGGTAGGCTCTGAGCACCGGATGGCCCGGGTGGGGAGGGGTGAAATTAACCCTACTCGAGAGCACAGCTGGAGACCAGGTTTCAGCCGACGCCATGGTGGCAGCTCCACCCACCACTTACTCTGCCTCAACTCTATAACCACTCTAAGGCTGCCACACACACACAGCCACCACTAAACACCACTAACACCCGTGCCTTGCCTCCACTTGCCCCATTGCCTTTATGAGGCTTGGGGGCGGAGGGTGTTAAAAAGAAAAGGTATGACACTGGGAAAACTGCACAAAGCAGGAAAAGAGAATGCTTGATAAACGCCATTATGAAGGACAGTAATCCCACACAGGACAGAGGGAGCAGAGGACAAGGAAAAAAGCGCTGTGACTGCGGTCCATGCAGGGCATGGCCATAAGCTGCTGGCATCACTCCCCTTCTCTGTTATTTGATGTCCCCTAATTCCATCTGAAACCAGAGTACGATATTCCCAGTGGAACACCACCCTGACTCCCACCCCCAACACATGTCGTTTGAAGTGCTCTATTCTGGGGCATGAGTCTGAGGTCCATCTTACTAAGGAGGCCTTGTGGAAGAGAGATAAGGAGAGAGGGAGAGATGGCACAGCCTCGCCTTTCAGGCTTTCTCACACCTCATTAGCATAGCCACTGAGCTAATCCAATCAGAGAGCTGGGCTTTCCCGATTATGCAAAGAACACGGGCTGGCTCGTTTTCCTTCAGGTTATTTCCCGACTTCCTCTTTATGCCTTTTCTCTTTCTCTCTCTCTTTGACTCGCCAAATGATCCACAAACAATTGGATAAGCACCTTCCACCATCATGCACCCACTGCAGTGTGAGACGTGGAGGGAAGCGTGATATTTTCACTTTAGCCTAACCAAGCGGAAAAAAAGGCATTAAAGGTACATTTTAGTTAAAAGAAACGATGGTAAAAACACCGAGACATCCCTCCCTTTAGGAGTCCAAAAACCCAAACACTGATGAGAATACCAGGGTCACTGCACTGTACACAGCAGTAATCCTTAGAAGGATTTTAAATTAAGTGGTGCTGTGGAGAACATGATGATCCATAAAATCCAAGATTTCCTCAGAAGCTTCCAGCAGATCAATCTGCTGCTTAATCAATATCTTTATTGAATAGCAATACAGCACTACAGTAAATGCTGCATTCCTTAATTACATTAGTCCATTAGGATTCTGAACTTGGCGCATCCCAAAATGTTAAAGACTTCTTAAAATCACACTCAAATCATGTCCAAAATAATCATTTTGAGGTGTTTAAATCAAATGAATGTTGTTGATGTAATGTATTACACAATGATCTATGTTCCTAAAGGGTGTATATCGGATCTAGATCAATGTCAGCATTATGACAAATATGCTTTTGTGTTAGACTGAGTAGTTCTTCTGTTAATGCTGCCTGACCAAGCCCACCCATCCTCCCACTTTTACCCTCCAAGATTTCTATCTGTCTCTGGCTCCGATTGCCCATAACCATCTATATAACATCAGAAAAGGCCAATTTTACAACTGCTGATCATCCCAAACAAAGAGCCTCTCTCCACTATCTTCACCACTAATGAAAAGCTATTGAATAGCCATTGACAGGGTGCTTAAAAGACAAATTCTTCCGGCGTTCAAACGAGTCATTTTCATTTCTGCAACTGAAATGAATGGGTCACTGTACGGCTTAATTTCTTCTTTCTCCCCTATTGATTTCTGTGGTCGTCCAAGGAGGCAGAAATGAGACCACATCAGCCTGATTCTATCCCTACCACTAAACCAGTACAGCCACTCAAACAAAGGGCCCCAACAAAAAAGAAAGACAACGAGATATTATGGGAGCTTTTCCCTTAATTTGCACACCCAATGCACATAACACAGGGCTACTGGTGTGCTCTCTTTGAAATATTCCGCCATGGCCTGAGATCAGATATAAGCTTTCTGGAAAGGTTTAGATTTTCAGAAGGTTTAAGGACAAGTCCGAAAGCAAGAATGGTCAGGGCTACGTGGCCTTAACATTCATGGAGCAAGACCACCCTGAGGTTTCATGTGATTTAGTAAACTCAGTGTTCCGTGTGCACAGTATGTATGTCCTGTTACACAATGTCTTCACCACAATTTATGGATGGAACATTTGTCTGGCATGCGGACTTCCAGGTGGTGGTCGTGGCGCTGAAAAGCACAGACAACGCATTGCAGATCCTGCAGTTGCTTTTCCATGCTGGAATCCTGACTTTGCAGCCTAAACCTCTAAGCTAACACAAACAGCATGCTAAAGTGACACAGCAGTGTGCATAACTCCACAAACCCTGGTCTTATTAGCACAGTCTTAACTCCCAGGCAAAAAATGTTACATCACCTGAATCTAATCGGTAACAATAGCAACATTGCTAAAGGCAAATACAGTGTGTGTTAAGTATCTTAAACACTGTGTTTGATAACAGCACATCCAGTGCGTGTTAAGTTTCCTAAACACTGCGTTTGGAAAATCACCACACTCAAATTACACTAGCAGAAACAGTAAATTGCTGTCAGATGAAACAGAGAGACTGTGGGTACCACAATTTATTAGCAGGGATACCAATGCCACTCCACTAATGAAAACCATTGATAACACTGATGCTTTCTGGCCATGGGGATCAGACATACACTGAAACCTTTAATGCTAATACATACATTTATTTTCCTCCCTGTCCTATCTTTTATGTCATGTCTCTCCTCTTCGGCTAATGAACGGTATAGGTGATTGTCTCAGAGACCTTGATATGTCCTGATAAGAGAGTCCCCTGAGCTTGACATTGCTGCATGCAGACATTACACAACAGATAAAGATACAGAGAGAGGAAAAAACATTGCTTTACTGTGGATACATCACACACAAAGACCCCTCCATTACTTACATATATACAAACAAAGGAATTAGTGGGGGAAATGGAGAGATGCACAACTTTGTGCTTTGTGGGGGAGTGACTCTGAATGCACCCAGGAAACATCGGATCGGCTGATCCACTTCTGCTCTGAAGCCATGCTGATTGGGCGTATGCTTTAATGGGCTGTGGACGAAAACAGACTAAAGTTCTACACAGCCAACCTTATGCATTGCCAATGTGAATTAATTAATAAATGAATGAACCAGTGATGGAGATGAGGATAGCATGTCCAGCTCTTATACTTACCATAGTAGTCAGCAGCCATGCCCTAGTGAATTACAGAATCTGTTTACCATGAGAGCTGCTTCTCTCCCCCCCGTCTGTCTCTCGGCCTCTCTCTAATAAATGTCTTTAATCTCTTAAACTGCAGACTTCCTTTACCTTTTCCTTCAACATGTTTGTCTTGGAAATCACCCAACCTGTGGTCACCAAACTGAGGAAAAGCAGATGGGATAAGTTTCCCATGATTCCCCTTACCGACTGCTTATCATATATATATATATATTTCTCATTGCCCTTAATAAACAGAGTATGTGTTTGTCAACCTAACTGTCCGATAAGTGGTCTAGGAGTCTAGCTGACTGAAAAGTCCATCAGCAGTCACTGTACAGAAGGAGCGTGATAGACAGGCATCACTCATGGGGAGATTTGTAGAACTATATTGCAGATTTTCATATAAAGAGTGAGTCTTGGTCCAAGAAGCATACTGTGTTCCATGGTTTGAAACCTGCCCAACTGTATGAAACACATCAACAGACCATAAATTAGTATTTAAAGAAATAAGCAAGCTAACTGCATTACATAACCTTTGGAAAAGCTGAACCGAAACTGGGAAACAAACACCGGTAATACATATTGTATCGCCTACTAAGCAGAACGCTTGCTTTCTCTTTACTCACATCAGCAGATGTAAGGCAAGAAAAGGGTCTAACAAGGCCAACAAAGCTTCGCCCTCCCACAACGGCTCCTCCATCTCACATGAGCCTCTTCGTCCTTAACGAGTTTAATAAAGGGCCAAGGAAACATGCTCATTTAGACAGTGCAGACCTCATCAGAAAACAATAGTGACCTCAGAACTAGATAAATAAATAAGAGGGAGAAGCTCTCAGGCCTGTCGAATAGAGAGTGGAGTGTGGGGACACGTGCTATAGTTCACACGCTCTCCAGAACCCAGCCTGTGTGGATGCTGTCCCTCAGCAAGCCTCTTGGCCAGCTCAGATTACATCAGGGCCAAAACCAAAGATGGGGAGAATGGCTTAAACACGTGCTAAATCGGCTGCAGATATTATGTCAATTTGTGTAAAATGTCCTTCTCAGGATACATGACAAAGTGAAAGGATGGCTAAGACGTGGCTAAGCTCTAAACTGGGGGTCACGCCAGACAAAAAAAAATGGACCTGCTTTTGTGTGTGTGTTTGTGTGCATATACAGTCCTCTCTGTACACTGGTATGCACATCTCAGCAGGAGGCCTGTGAATGTAAACAGTAGTGATATATGGCAGCTCCAGCTGGCAAACACATGAATTTCCATCGTTCTCCTCTACTCCAGGTCTCTAGCGCTTCCCCTGCCTTTTCTGCCCACTACCACACAGCTATGGGATTAAGGCAGGGGCTTAGCTGATGGCTTACCCACAACAAGAGCCTCCGTCCTGATCTCAAATTCACTCATTCTCCCCCATAATCTGAGCTGATTCTCAAAATGATTTCAGTAGTACTGTTATTATAGTGCATTGCTTCAAAGAGACAGAATAAGGCATTCATATGCACACACACATGCACTGAGTTCATGTTTGTCAACAGCAAAATAGTTCAAATAATGTTCTACAATAAGCCTATTTGTTTGGACTGGACCAGAAAAGCAATCAATAAACAATGACTCATTCATTAGTGGCATCCGCTTTGGAGTAAATTTGACAACAGCGGTCTGAATCCACAGCGTATTGATTTGATGGGGTTCCTACTGTATTCCTCGACCAGCACAAAGGCAGCCCAGACACCATGCTTGTTCTCAGTCACACATGAGCCGGTGTACCCTCAGGACACAAACCCCCCAAAACAAAGGACCACGAGCAAATAGATAGAGATTCAGACAACAGAGGAGACTAGAACAAATCAGACCTCAGTGGACCAGGCACATGTACTTAGGGCATGCATTTTATTGATACGAAGGAACCCTGATACTGAGTGGACTGAGAAACAAGATGACTGCTCGATTTTATGAGAAATCGCCAATAAACTGCAGATTCCAACAAGAAGCAATCCCAGCATTTGGAGAGAACCTCTGTTCTGTGTGTGGAATTGAGGTGACTTCCCCTCTTGAGCTCTGAAAAGTCACAATTCTTACGAGTGAGAATATTATCCACTAATGTTACATTATACTGAACAGAGCATTTGAAACTAGAAGATCCAGATCCAGTGTACCAAGAAAATCACAGCATTATTATCATATTAAACATTTCAAATTACATTCCTTGCCATTTGAAGTGATATTTGTACTGCCTTTGTGCTTTGAACTTTGGAGAATTTACTTAAGGGCCCAACTGGACCACCATTCATGGATGACTGTTTAATAGGACACACAGTAGAAGGTAACCAGATTACAGGTCAGATCCCCAGACCAGTAACCAGGCATAAGGCTTCTGAACCACTGTCATCACATTGAAAGCTTGTCCTGTATCATATTTGACTGCACTATTTCAAACACTGGCCTTGCTAATGTGCCCTTCTGCACTGAAAAGTGATACACCAGACCTTGGGCTGCCCAAGAGGGGAGCTTTGATGCACACCGCGACCACCCGCGAGACCTGTGATCTACTCTATGAAGCATTCTTCGTCACGCAGGGCTAAATGTGAAGAGTCATGTTTTGACCCATATTTTCCAATCCCCAACGCACAGCAATCGCACAACATTAGCAAAGCAGCAAGGAAGATCCGGGGCAAAACTATGAATGAGCTCACCGTGTGTGCGTGTCAAAACGAGGGGCCTATATATACAAATAAAAACATACGCAATGAAAATGAGAAAACTGGTGTGAGAGAGAAAAATAAAAGACGCATCTGGAGTGAGTCTGATATGGAAGAATGGGTTTAAACAGTCATTTAATTATTGGGGTTAGAACACCTTTACAGACCGTTGGCGAGAAACAAACGCTCGTAGAATTAATCCATGCTGGATGGTCGAACGAATTTATAACAGTGTGGTAATGACAGTAACTTTGGAAATAAATAAATAAGCCTTTAATCATTTCGTTCTCAATAAATGTTCAATTTTGATCATTTCTATTGTCGTCCATTAATAAAAGCAACGGAAACAATACCAAAATTCGGGATTGGTTGGACAGTTGGAGACCCCGGCGGCAGTCCCATTTAATGCGTCTGTCCTGTCACCGTGTCTTTAAAAATAAAATTAATAGAAAAATCAGTGTAGACCTACCGCTTCCCACGTGAGAGAAAATAAGACCCTGATTCTGTAGCACAAGAGAGACAGACTTCGAAAACCCCGGTGAGTCGCACGCAACAAACAAGATGGAATGACAGCATGGCGCGACTGCGTAATCAGCACCATCCCAGCGACACGTTTAATTGTTTCCCCCAAAATCGTCCATTTGTTTCCCCTCGGCAAAAATCCTCGTGCGGGTGCAACATGCCGCCCGGCACGAGGAATACAGCATTCACCGATACGTATCTGTAACACAGAAGACACGAAGCGCTACACGCTAGAGAGCGGTGCGGGGAACGCCGCTGTTTACAGGCTGCCCCCTAAACACCTCAGCAGCATGGCTACTGAACGTCACATCAGTCACCGCTATCCTGCAAAGCCGAGCCGAAGAACGTGCGCCTACAAACACCGCATGCAACTGCGTTTGGGCGAGCGTGATAACGGTGCTGAGATCTCGAATGACAGATCTGCAGGCGAAACACGGGATGCATTGAGGGGGGGCGGGGGGGGGGGTTAACTACGGAGGAATGCGTTACTGCCTGTGCATCACCGCCACATAACCTACCTTCATGTCATTGACAATTGCCTGGAATAGTCCACCGAGAGCACCGCACTCCTTCTCCACCGTCTCCATGTTTATAGAATCCATTTTTACTGATTATTGGTATACCGTATGAGCAAAGTAAAAACCCTCCTATAATATTATTTCCACGACAGAAACGATGACGTCCCGTTGATTCCCTTCCTTTGGTCAGGAGACAGGAGGTTTAAATGCGCGAGATTTTTTTTAAAAAAATGAACACGCAATATAATTAATAGTGTCGGCGGCTGTCGCTCGCAACCAGTGCCCAGAGATTTGGGGCAACTATGGTGAGAGAAGAGAGAGGTTTCTCTCTCCCTTCCCAGCTCCGGGTCTACTCCCCGCGACCGGAGGTTAATCTTGCAGATGGCACCGCAATAATCACGTTCATCTTCGGACAGCGACGTGAAATCTAGCTGAGCTACTGAAAGAGGCGGAGAGACGCCGAGGTAACGTATCTAGGGATGTGGAGCGGTCGGTCGGGATGCGCCCGGTGTGCGCTGCGCCGCTCGCGATTGGAATAGCTAGATGCAATGGATTCAGTCGCTCGGACTGAGGAGGCAGTAATTCGATCCATGAGAGTGGGGCGGGACAGCTTTCTTGTCATTATGGAAGAGGGAGGAGGAAAGCAGAAGGGGGACACGCCGACACACGCTCTCTCGCTCTCTCGCTCTCTCTCTCTCACACACACACACACACACACACACACACACACACACACACACACACGCACGCACACAAATCGACGAGAACACGGAAAAAGCACGCGGCCAAGCCTAAATTTAAAATCGAAAAAGAAGAGTCTTGTGCATTGGTAGAAAGACACCCAGCCAAAACAGATGTTTTGTGGTGTGCAAAGGAGAACGCCTCGTGAAGGGTACTGCATGGACCAAGATATTTTTACCCATCCTGGATGCTGTATATCTGAATCAGGACAGTACAGTACAGTAACTGTCAGGCTCTCGCAGGCAGTTGCTTACTTTCCCCAAAAAGGAAAGAAACACTGAATGGTGATTATGGAAATTTTTCATGCTAGAACCTTTTATATATAGTATAAACATAACTGGTTCACATCATTTCATATTCTTTATTATTTAGTTCTTAATATCACGGCTTCTTAATATTGGGCCTTTAAATCATGTATTAATGGAGTACTTCTGTTATCCTGAACTCTGGTTAATCATAATTGCCTGCATTTATTTTAATTTTTAAAACTTGTTTTATATCCAGTATCCATGAGATAAAATATCATATGGAACATCATAAGAAGTAATTTCACTGGCACATAAGTCAGGACTCATAATGTAATCGATAAACTATAGCCTCAACCCGTAGTGCCAAACTGCTGGTTTAAGTTCAACATCTGCAACGTGTTCTCAAACCAGTTCATTTTTGGAGCTGTACACGTTTGCTTGATTTATGACACAATTGACAAGAATTGAACAGGAATAACCAATCAGCCTATCCCTGTCACATGGATATGCATTTTGCTACTGACTAACCTTGGCTATCTCGTCTATCTTTTAAGTAACTTTACCAGACTCCATGAGGAGTGTGGCCATGCAGGGCTGTATGACATAATTCAAGGCCTCTAATGCCAGTCTATCTGCTCCTTCCTGAATGCCTTTCCAAAATACATTAATGGCTTCCATGTCAGCTGAGAGCAAATGGAAAATATCCAGCCTGCATATTTTAGCATCTGCATAAATGAGGTGTTATGCATAGAGGAAGAGTAATGAAATATAAATGAGATTCTAAGTTATGGCTCACTGGTGAAGTTGAGGGAAGGGCGTGTGTGGGAGGGCAAGCGCAGGTAGAAAGAGAAGCCCTGGGCCATGGGAAAAGAGCAGAGATCACACAAACGCAAGAGTTATGGAATGGCACTCCCAGATCACTTTCTCGGTCAGGCTGGAAGTAAAATAACATATCATCTTCAACAAAGCTTCTATATTTTGCTCCCATCCTTGTCCGCTCCCTTTCAGTTGCTTCTCTCTCCCTCTCGCCATCTCTCTCCAGGGGACCCCCTGCCAGGGCTCACATTACTCAGCGTGATGCGAAGTGCCGGCATCAGCGCCACGCCAGCGTGCCGGTCTCTGCGGAGCTCTCCCACCATGCCCAGACCTGCCACTCATCCTGCCAGCTGCAGGCTTTTCAGCCACTTAAGGCTCATTCGCGTCTCATCGCCTCTTCCCCTGGCATCATGTCCAACTGTACAGAAATATATCCTGCACCCTGAAAAGTTTCAAGCATTATATTGAACATATTCATTTTTTAATGACTTTTTAATGTCTAGCTTGGCCAGTATAATATCTGTGATGTAAAAACTGTCTGGAAGCCAGATTTGGGCTCGTTCTGGATTAGGGCATTCGTTTTACGCTCTGCTCTTTACTCTCACTCTCCTCCTCTCTTTCTCTGTCCTGCTTGAATGCCATTGTAGCGCCAGCGTCCAGCTCTCAACTCCCCACCCCCACTGCTTTCTCACCTTTTTGTATGCGTGTGTACCAGATGGGTGAGGGAGGTTCCAGGCAGGACAGGGCAGGCTAAAATGATAACATATGGCCCACACTCTGCTGAAGTCTCACTGGATAATAGAGAGCAGAAATCAAATCAGGCATACCACAGGTCCAATGAAAGAAAGTGTGTGTGTGTGTGTGTGTCAGAAAGAGAGAGAGAGAGAGAGAGAGAGAGAGAGAGAGAGAGAGAGAGAGAGGGAGGAAGAGAGAGAGAGAAGGAGAGCACAGAATAAGGATGCCAGATGGGAGAAAGAACAAGACTGATGAGATGCAAACACGAAGGGAAGAGATTTCAAATATGTGGTCTTGCCTTTGCCCTAGTGAGCAGTGATAGTACTGCGATGCAAGGACATCACCTTGTGGGAACAAGACCTCACAGTGGGATGACGCTGCTGCGTCCTCCAACACGAGAACCAAGAGAGAAACAACAAGGAAGTGGAGGATGTCTAAACATGTCTTATCTCACACAGCACAGAGAACCCAGCATGTGATTATGTCTGTTGATCTAAAGGCGAGCAAGTCACATCAATAAGTTGAAATCATATGATTTCCTAGCATGAATGCATATTTTTATTTTATGTTCTAAGCATATATTGGTGTAGTATATGCCACCTTGTAGATGTTTGGTGCGAGTTGATGGCACTGGAATTTGTGCACAGGCTGTTCTATGCTGTCCTCATCAACCAGCTTCCTCTTTCACTCCTGAACCTTGGCCCACTCAGCAGGTCAAAGATCAGCCTTGACCTTCAGCCTCACAGCTATCTAATACCATGTGACCGTGTGTGTGTGTGTGTGTGTGTGTGTGTGTGTACGACAAGGTTTTGCTGACCTTGGCGAAATGAGATCTCTATAGCCAGTAATGCTTTGTTATTAGGAAGATGTGCATACAGGAAGCACAATGACAGCAGCCTTTATTAAATCACTCAGTACTTGGAAAGTTCCTACAAATATCATAATCATACCTTAACATGAGATATCAGTAAGTGGCATTAGATTTCTCTCTCCCTCTTCTTTCACTCACACACACATACACACACACACACACATTTTTCACTTTCTTCCTTTGTCTCCTGCAGACTCTGATATTCACACAAGCTAAATGCAATACCAAATTCCAAAAATATTGCACAACAGTATCAGATTAATTTAAAACAGTAGGAAAGAAGCCATAGTCAGCCTACACTCTTCAGTGCATTTTTGATGGTTTCTAATGAGGGGGGAAAAAAATAACACAAAAAATTGATTTAATGTGTCAAATATCTATGGAAAATATTTTGTGCCACTGTGAGCCAAAGAAAACCTATTTCTCATTTTGGGGATCTCATTCACAGCCTAGTTGTCACAAAACCAACACGTCAGTGAGAGCGTTGCACTGTTCCATCTTCCTTCATCTCCCCATCCCTATCCACCATATGTACCACTAATGTCGGTCTTTGCCCCGCAGTACGCCAGTGGTGTCTTTCCACAAGCCACTAACTAGCCCTTGCGTGGGACTGCCAGGTACCCCAACAGAGCATGGTTTTAGCCCTCGTCCTGCTCATGTGTTTAGACTTGAATTCCAGCTTCATGAGCTGGAATTTATGTGCTGCATGAGCTATAGTTATGGCAACACATAAACCACTGCCCTAATGACAATCTGGGGAGGTCGAGGGGGCTGCTTCCATTCCTGTGCAAGGACGTGGAATTGTCATCCACTACATATGCTGGTTGCCAGTATAAGCAGAACATGCACTCCAATTTTGGCTTGTTTGTATCTTTGTTCCCTTGCTTAAGCAATGAATGTCGATGAGCCCACTGTGGGACTGAGGGCATGAGAACAGATGTTGGGTTTGGGCACTGAGTGATCACTTGGTCATTTGCACCTACTCTTTAGCTGTACATAGTAGGCTGCCATACATAAGCACAACAAAACTGTGCAGAGACCAAGACAAGCTGAAGTCAATCAGAGAACGCACAACTGACAGTTACATCTATAAAGATCACGTACCTATTGGCAACTCAGCGTTCACTCATTGTTCATTCTCTACCCACTTCATTCAAGCCACCTTGTGAGCGTACGTGTTAGCTATCCTCTAGTCCTTCGCCAGGGGTCAGTTTCTGACCAAGGGAATGCTGCTGGCTGAATATCTTTGGGTGATGATCGCTTTTAAACCAACGGGGAACATGATTACCCTGTACTAGCTCCACAGTACTGGGTTTAAAATGCTCTGTCAGCTCCGTCGGGCTCAAAATGTTGTAATGCCAGCAGCACAACTACAGTCTGGATTGCCCACTGACAAAAAGCACCTATGAGATAGGAGACCCTAATAAAGTGGTCAGTGAGGGTGCAACAGAAAGCTGTTCTATTTTTCTGTGGCTTGCGAGTGCATAAATTTGTATAAATCTACATACAACGATTCTGGGGGTGGGGGAGGCTGCTATAATTTAATACAGAACTTCTTCTTTTTTTTTGCCTTGCAGGAATGGCAGAAGAATTGTGTAGCGCAGTTGAAGTGTGCATGGCTCCTTTTCAAATAGAGAGAAGTGAGAAAGAAAAGGTGCTTTTAATATCATATTTCAGCTTTATGCCTCCTTACCCAGCTCACTCTTCAAACTGGGTCAGAATGAGTCACTCAACTCTCTTCTGTGTGTGTGTGTCAACACTCGTTTGCGTATGTGTATGTGTGTGTGCGTCTCCCCTCCTCTTCAGAAGCCTGTGCTAGACACCACAAAACAGCCTACACTTCTCGTGCTCATAACTGGATTCTCTCACAATTCTTTGAGTGCTCCTGGCACTGGAAGAGCAGGATTGAAAATCAGCCAAGAAAAAGCCAAATGATTTTCTGCCATCTTCAGTGAGACTGAAAGTGAACATGTATCATTAATGCTACATCTTACAGACCACAAATAAGTGTAAAACTTTGTTTGGTTTATGACCTTAGAAACGGTGCTTGTCTATGTTGCCATAATACTGTCTGCGTGCAGATTTTGTGCTGTTCAGTGTTGTTTAACTGTCACAGGGGAACATGTCCTCTAACCACCATAAGCAATACCATGTGATGTCATTGACTTGCAGAATTTAAAGGTTTCATAATATGGAAGTATTATTTTTTCATATTTCTTGGGGTTTTGTTGTTGTTATGCTTCTTCTTTTTGCTGTTTTCACCAATCCTTAAAAATGTTCTTTGTTCCATAATGCATCTGCCTTTTAACAAATATGGCTGGAGATAACCTGGCATGAGGTACTTTTTATATAACAGCAACCACTGTGAAGGAAGGAAGGAAGGAAGGAAGGATTTTTTTTGGAATAGGTTGTGAAGCATCATGGTCCAAGGTCACCATTAAACATTAAGTAATGGTTCCAGTGAAAACTAATATCAAACCTGTGGATTATTTTAGCGTATCACTGGATCACATACAAGTCAAAGCAAATACCTTGTATTTCAATGGTTTAACAAGTACTCACCTACCGACTTCCACAGAAAGTAGGCACTCTACATATTAGATAGTTAGGATGTTTGTAATACTGGGAAAATACCAAGAAAAGGACTTCAGTTCTCATGCCTACTGTAGACTATGATGTAAGTAATGCAAGAAGGTGCCAGTTTCAGTGAGTAAAACATTCATTTATATTACAGATTTCTAGATCAAATTGGTGAGCTGTTAGCTAGATACATACGTTGTGGATTTATTTTGTGTGTTGTAGTATCATATGCCGTCTCCTGCTTGTCCTCCTCTTGGGGGTATAATGTTCTCCTTTCAGGGGTTATTAAAATGGCCACCCTACCAACCTCACAGAATAAATCCATTCAACCATAACCTATGACCAGTTTTTATTTTGGTTCTGAAAGAGTGATTAAACTTACACTCTTTGTTTCTTACCCACATATGCACTGATACCCTCATACTAGCACAAATGGAACATATTCAACAAAGTTCTCTCATGTTAACCAGCAACAGGACTTTAAGATAGCAGGAATAAATAGACGTATGTCCTTTAACCTACATAGTGAAGCTGATTTATATTTTTGCCTTTCCTTTAAATGGCAGCAAGGCCAGAGCAACCTGCTATTTAACCCACAGGAGGCACCTGCCCTCTAGCACTGTGCCATTTCACCTTTACCCTTTGACCTTTAACCCTTTGAAATTCCAGAACCCTCATCAGTGTCATGTACTACGGGAAGCGGAACACCGGAAGCCGATGTCTGTCCCTGATTCTTGGTTTGGTAGGGTAGAGGTCACGACCCTTCGTGCTATCATTGATTTAATGCATCCTTTTCATAGTAGGATGTTTTAGCAGAGTACAGAACAGGAAGGGATTGCTGAGGACACATAGCGCTCATCATTGTGGAAGAGTTCATTTGCTTGGTGTCATTTCCTTCTGCTTGTGCTGAACCTTAGCAGAGTAGCAAAGATGTAATCTAGTAATAGTAATCATTCATTAATATGCATAAATAGGAAATGATTTATTTCCCAAAACATTTCAGAATGTACTTGGAAGATGTTTATATCTGCAAAGATAAACAGTACTTGCTATATCTGTTAAAGTACCATACCTGAGGTTATTATGTCATAGATTTACGCAGTAATGTCTGGCTAGATTACAGAATGAGACAAGTGTACAATAAGGAGGGAGAACAGATTCTCTCCACACAGGTGGTCTCTTTCAGACCCACACACACACACACCCACACACTTTTGACTGGCACAAGAGAAAATGTCATCTTCATCCCTGGATAAATCAGTGACAATCGCTCTCACTCTGTCTTTCTTTCTGGGGTTTTTTTTTTTTTTTTTGGCTTTCATCTCATTCATTTTCCTTTCATTGCCAACACTACTTTCTCAACTATCTTTAATTCACAGTATCACCTTCCTCTTCTCCCCTCTATCATCTGAGTCTTTCATGAGTTGGGGTTGTGTTTATGTGGTGAGAGAGAGCAGCAAACAGGGTGGACTAGCCTGCCGGTGCATGTGCTTAAGTCTCTGTGCTCAGTCCGTTACTGAATGTAGGTCCCTACATGCCTCCAGCCATCAGCAACAATCAGTTCTGCCCCAGTTACTGAGGCATCACAGAAACACACACTCAAAACATATGAACAAACACGATACACACGCACATTATGCATAATCATAACAAAATACATTTTTAACAAAGAAAGACAAAAATACCATTCCCTGCAGGTACTAGTTATATCCATCAGGTAAACTATAGCCAAATTAGTGCTGATGTGCAGAAAACTGGCACTAGATGTTAAAAATATATTCAAATATATTTTTGCCCAGCAAACTCACCTTAAAAGTGAACTTTTGTAATGATGTTTAAAATCTAATCTTTAAACTCCGATTCCAAGTGTCAACCTTCCATGAACTACACAGCAAGTGATTCAGTGATAACTTCATACCAGCATAGGCCTACTTAGCACAAATCTAGCAATATTTTTGCCTGAAGCTGCAGACATATTGCAAATGATTATATACTGATTAGTCATGGACCCAGACAATTTGGCAAGGGGAGCCAAACTCAAGCACTGTCATATGGACAATTTCTGAATGGAGGAGAGCTGGATACCCTTAATAGCTCTGAATTCAGGACTCCGAAGCCATTACTGTGCTATATGTGGACTTTGCTGGAAGAGTCACAGAAAGCAATTGCTGATGTCTGATCAGTGCATTACTGAGGGCAGCTATGCTTTTGGATGAGTCGGGGGGGGGGGGGGGGGGGGGGTGTAAGGTGCCAATCTCCACACTGCATGACTTTTTAATACATGATTTAAATGTGTTTTAAAGGGTGAAATCAAATGGTAATGCATATGAACAGACCTATAATATTTGTGGAAGTTTATATACTTTTGCCTTGTTAAATATTGGAGCTTTCAGTTAATTTGATAACTCATAGCTAAGGATTTGGAAATGCTTGATGTAATATATCTACAATCTTTCATCCTCATATTTAGACTTTGACATACACTGGGGAATACAGACCCTTTTCCAAGCCACTACCAACACAACCCAGGCTAAGGTATACACCAACTTAAGCACAGAGACGCACACACCCCTAAAACCATGGCACGTTCCTGGACTTTGTAGCTTGGTATGATCCAAACCTACTACATTTCAGCACTCAAAACCATGGCCGAATGTGATACAGGCGTGAACCTTCATTTGCCATCCCTCACTCTCTGTCCCTCTCTCCACTGGAAGGTGCCAGGCAGCATCTGGGTGACGCTCCTGTGCCAGATCCTGGACTGCACTTGGAAGGCAAAACCGTTGCACGAGAGAGCCGTTGTCTCAATATCAACAAACGTGTGAGCCAAACAACAAGCATTCAGCGACGCTTTACACTTTGACTTCTCCGTTTCTCTCACACTTCTTCTCGCTGTGTGAGAAGTGATTGCCTTGATATTACTACAAATGGACACAGTTGAGATAATAGGACTATTTACCAACAACAGATCCTCAGAGTAAGAATACTGCTCTGGGATCAATTTTGGCCTTTTAATTCTCATAACTGTTGCTATATATTTACGGCATTCATCTCACGCTTTTATCCAAAGCGACTTACAACTATGACCGAGTACAACTTGAGCATTTGAGGGTCAAGGGCCTAACAGTGGCAACTTGGCAGTGGTGGGGCTTGAACCAAAAACCGTTGACTTCCCATTAGAAGTCAAGTACCTTAACCGCTGAGCGACCAATACCCTATAAACAGCTAATGCCAGATCTGGATTCTCACCCTGTTCGGTTAAAGGTATTGCAGGAACAGGAGGAGCCATGTCAAAAGAGAACACGCTCATTAAAGTTGCACTTTCATGCCTTCAGAATAATTCACCATTTGATTCCACTATCTCTCGCTTAGTTTCCATTGCTTTGATGGCATGGTCCTTCTTTTCCCTGCCCCCCACACTTCAGCTTTAGTTGAGGTGTCAGGGTGGGGGGTGGAGTGGAGAGAAGAGATGGGGGTTATTCCCTAATGTTGCACCATCTTTGATGGACAAATCCCCTTTAACCAACTCCCTCTGGGACAGATCAGGAGGATAAGAGAGGTCTCTCTCGCTTGCTCTCTCTTACCCCTGCCTTCCCTTTCTCACACACACAGCGGCTTACCCAGACCATGACAGGTCTCACATTTACATGTATGTATTTAACAGTAATCAAAATTCTTTCTGTTAAATAAATTATGGACTGGAATTCCCTGAAAGAGGCCCTGAATGCATAATATACACACAATGAAATATCTAATTTGCATGAAACACATATGTGATGTTCCCAAGGAAATTATTAACTATGCACTTGTGTTGAATGACCATAAGGCATTGTGGTTAAACGCTGCTCCATAGAGACTTAAACCAAAAGGAATAAACATTTTCTGCATGTGTGCTATACTGCTAATGACACCATCATGCAATTGTGACGATGTCCAAGTCTTTAATGGGCTATCCGCATGGCCTCTGAATATAGCATTGGACATGGTAACAATCACCATAGCATGTCATTATTGCCACAACCCTGAACATGTTTTGTGTGAATGTACATTAAATGTACATGCATATGTTCAATGTATGTACCATGTATATATTATGCATTAATTGTTTTTTGCTTATGTATAAACCAGCGCATTTGCGGATGCCCCCATTACATTCACACACACACACACAAACACACTGACATGAGAGGGGATTAATGGTGCTCAGTTAGCCATTATTTTGGGATGTGGGGAACTGACTTAACTCCCTTAAAACCAGGAATGAAGTGTAACTAAAATGGCTTCAGTTGAAAAGTCATTTTCCCTTTAACATATTCAACAGGTCCATGTTAATCTGAATAGAATAATCAAGGGTTTTTAACTATGTAGACTTAACATAATTAAGTAAAGACCCTGATTCTCTCAATGTTCCATTCTGAGCTTTTTTTTTTTTTAGGAATGTACTGGGATGTGTTGAGATATTACTGAGATGTTTTAAACTGGTCCATTTTGATTGGGTTGCTAGGTGTTTGGATTGGTAGAAAAGTCACAATTTCCTGATGTCTGCATCCTGGCCTAGATATAGAGCGGTACTAGTATGAGATCACACAGCCAAAGAAACAGCTGAGAGAGCGCGAGCATGTGGAAACTAGAGCAGTCTGAAAGAAATAGGATGAAAAATGCGGAAATAGGGAAATAATTAGTAGAATGGACAGATATGAGCTTGGCAACATGTAAAAGGGAAAGAAAGAAAGAAAGAAAACTCACAATTCAAGGGCACCTCTTGAGAGGTTGATAAAAGGAATAGCAAGAGGAAAGAGGAGAAACGTGTCACTCATAGCCCACCCCAGAGGGGCAGGGTGTGCCAGCAGGCTCCTCATCTGGTGAACTACAAAAACGAGACACTTTTCAGTATCGCCTCACCCTCTCCCCCCCCCCCCCCTTTCCTTCTCTCCTCAGCCTTGACCTGTCCTCCTCGGCTTCCTGTGGCATGACAAAACAGGTAGGAATGAAGAATACTCCACTCCTTTGTACTCACCTACTTTAGCAGCCATTATATAGGTCAATAAATGACTTTTTATGCCACAGATTAACCAGAGATTGAAAGACTGAGGAGGGTATAATGAGTCTCTAGCAACTTTTTTGTCAAAATGCCTATATAAGATGTTTTGTTCTATATGATGAAGTAGATTTTTTTGCACATAATAGAATTTCACTAAATTTGAACATCCATATTTGCTGGTTGCCATGTTTCTAATTAAAGCTCTCATTAAAAAAGTTGAAATATCCTGTTTCCAGACAAAACACTGGATAACCTCGTCCTGTTAGTGCTCTATATAGCTACCTCAATCAAGCGTCCGCTGTTGTGTCAGCTATCCCTGCTCTCTTCCCGTGGCTTCTGTATACCTGCACTTGCCCTCTGAGACAGAGAGAGAAAGAAAGCAAGGGAAAGAGAGAGTGAGAGAGAGAAAATATTTGGAGTGACATTTCACAGTTGAATTACGGACGTTATACAGAGATAACAGAAGGGTTGTAGAATGGTTTGAATAAACCATCCCTGCTGGACTGAAATGAACTAAAGACTTGAGTCTACTTGGGCTCGTCACCATTCTTTCACTAGAACACAAACAGAGAACATTCCTATGCACCCAGGCCGATGTTTACCATAGTACCAAATTTACCATTTTGTTCATCTGAGGAGTATTTAATATTGCTGTAAAATTCTAATATATGGAAAAATGATAAAGTAATTGTAATGTGGCGTGTCAGATATTTAGAAGTTTGGGATTAGCGCCGTTTATTTTCATTATATCAGAAAAATTACTGAAATTTTCCTTTGCGGATCAGTGTTACTATTTTAGTTGGTTTCAGGAAATGTTAAACAAACACATTATTAGCGTGGATTAGTGGTTTTACTCTACCATATTTACTCTGTGTGCTTACTTTGTGTCATTAGTCATACCTAAAGAGTGTGTTATGAGGTTTAAATGAGGCCGCTTAAGCGAACTGCTCGTCTCCAGCTTTACTGACGGTTCCGTGCAACAGTCTTTTCCTCCCAGCTCAGCTAAAGCGTAAGGTGACACGTTTGTTTTGACTGTGGTCAGTTAGCTGCTGTAGCGGTTCGGATTTGTTTTGGCTGTGTGGTGCTCTGCATGGTCCTATTTCTCCGCGCCTAATCGGTTTCTCGCGCGCCTCACTGCGTCACAGGCGTCCGGGTCCGGGGTACCCGCAGCGGGCGTCTCGTGACTGCGGTTACGTCAGCGTGTAAGGCCTTGGTGTGCTGTACTTTGACTTTTTGCACCCTTTCAGCATTCTCCGTGGTCATATTTCCTCGCGGTGGGGGTTGCTTCCAGCTGGCACTAGTGTACTGGAATACACGCCAGCCCATTCTCTCGGTCCCACTCGCAAAAAATAAAAATAAAAAAAGCCGACAAACCGCAAACGACCACTCGAGGACAGCGCGACCGCTATGACAGGAAGCGTCGGGGAGGTCAAGCAACTAATGCCAGAATATTTTTTTTAAACATTAGTTAGTCTTCTCTCTCTCATCGATCATCATCTATCACAATTTTGTTCATTTCCGCTACGTGGTTCTATACTTGGTTAAAAAGGAGAGCTTTTACCACATACAGACTTTACGTACAGTGTGAATGTTAACAATGTTTTTCCAGACATAAAACCCCACTCCCTCACATTTGACGCACAACCCCCCCCCCCCCCCCCCAAAAAAAAAAAAAAAAACACCAACCACCAGGCCAAGAAGGCTGTGCAGTCTCCATGACAACCAGCTGGCACGTTGGGACCATCATCAGAATGCCTGTCCACAGCTCTGCTGCTCCCTCCCTTTCATTTGTGTTCGTCTCCTTCATCTTATTAGCTCATCTGCCTCAGGACAGAGACATCTTCATACAACTACACAAGCAACATATAAGGCTTTGCAGGCCATGTCTATGTAGTGTGGTGTATGGAACAATAACAGCTTAAAATTCTGGGAGTTCAAAGGCAGTGCATCAGAGCATCAAGAGTCCAGTCCCTGAGACATGAAAGAAGGAAGAGAAGAATTATGAACGTGGATTTGTTAGTGAAAAGCTTGAGACTAAACATGTAGGTTAATTTATCCCACTGCTGTTCAAAGATGTTCTGTTTGTACTACACAGATAGACAGACTGAGATGGCTCAACCCAGACAAGAGGAGAGATCTCCATGCTGGAGACACTGAATAACTAGTTTCACAAAACAAAAGGTGCCCACATTTATTTGCTCTTTCATGTCTGAGGCAGCAAAAGCAAAGTTCTGTGAAAAATTATAACTGCATGTCCCATTTGTGCTCCCAGGCACCAGTGCAGTGGCCCTTGAGAATGACCCTGGAGGACACCGGGGTCAGGGTCAGGCAGGGCTGGGACCATCAGCTGAGCAGCACCCCTCTTAAACTGGCCTCTTTGTCCCTCGACTCAAAAGAACCAGTCTGTCAGTTCTCCAGTAGCGATTGAAAGCGTAGATCAGAACTCTGTCCAGCTACGATGGACAATCATAAATCAAACACATGGGGGGTGGTCCTGTTTTTTTGTTTTTCCACTACTGTTCCACTCTTCCACCCCCCTGACGTGTGAAACGAGTCTGCTGAGTCCCGTACCGTCTTTCGGGGTCTCTGCCATATCCGGCTAGTACCCTCCCTCTTTCCCACGGTCATCTAGCTGGCCTCCATTATAGGCTCAGTCAAAGAGATAGTTCTGAACCTTAACCCCATAACCCTCCATTTCCTACACGTTTACAAATACGGAGAAGTGGGAAGGGAGCACAGGGCGTATGTGGGACACTTTCATGACTCGGAATCGCTTCCGTTTCTGTTACACCAAATTCAAATCCACGGTAGGGACTAGCAGTAGGGCAAAGCTGAACGAGTTAAACGTTGCTTTATCTGACTAAATAAAACAGCCGTTCAACAGCTCGCTATGACTACACATGCAACCACATCTCAGTCAGCTGTTAATACAGATTTGCAGAGGAAATAAGAGCGAGGAATGCCACATACCTCCGCAATTCTCCCACATTGCGATCTATGGAAAGCCCCGCAGCGGGAGGTATTAAAAGGATTACGGGAGTTTTGGGCACGGACGAGGGACAGCGCGACAGGATATTGCTCGCCATGAGCAGCGTACGGATCCGAACGCAAATGAACGAGGCATTAAAACGTTAGGTACCGAAAGGGGTCCACGGAGACAAATAGACAGCAATTTGGTCAGAGAATGAAAACGGCCTTCCCCGTGCATCCCATCACCTATGTATGGCCAAAGCGTGCAGAGGGCGGTCGTTTTTCTAGACGTGGCAGTGGGATGTGTTGAGAGGAGTAGAAAAGGGAAGGATAAGATCTTACATAAAGCTCAACGCACACAGCATCCTACACAGCGAGGAGCTCGGGGTGATTCACACTGACTCAAAATCCCTCGGTCCATCACTTCAACTCTGCTTACCTCCCCACCCCCCTCTTTCTGCTGCGATCTAGAGGAATTGACGCGACATGCATGTGCCGTGGGTACGGGCTGCATTCTTTTCACACGTGAAAGTGCAGTGCTAAAACCGGTGACTCACAGCCAGTGTGGGCAAACCCACAGCAAAACAGCCTTAATATCACAGGGTTCGAATGTTTCTTCCAGCTACCTCTCCTTCTCTGCACTGATGCTGTTGGGTATGTGAAGACAGATCAAGCCGGCGACCTCACCTTCACTGCAGCACGGACATAAGTATTGGGACACCTACCCCTTACAGAAGCTTTTAGGACATCCCATTCTAAATGCATAGGCATTATAGAGTCGATGCCCTCTCAACAGCTATAACAGCTTCCACTCTCCTGTAAGGCTTTCTACAAGATTTGAGTGCATGTATGGAAACGTTTACCCATTTCATCCAGAAGAGCAGTTGTGCTCTGATGGTGGCCAAAAGGTGTTTGATGGGGTCAGGGCTCTGTGCAGGCTACAAGTGCTTCCAGGGCATTCATGACACTTGCACAACACCTCAAAACCTGGTCACAAATACGGCAAAATTACACAGCATAGTGGCCAAGTTGCTTTAGTTAACACTTCCACCACTCACCGTTGCTCATGGAACATCTAGGAAGAATGAAATATGAACTGATGTGCGTGTGTGTTACAGTACCAGGCTTAACTCTGAGATCTTTAGAATGACAAGGTTTGTAAGAATGAGTAGGTGCTTGATTTTACACTTCTGGCAGTGGGAGTGAAGGAAGACACCTGAAATCAAGTCACCAAGAGGCATGTCCCAATACTTCTGTCTATATAGTGTGTAGGCTAGCCTAGCACCTGGTGCAAAGTGAGGTCCCTCATGTAACCGCTTGATTTCAGCAAACTTTCAATGACTAAAAATGCGATTGTGCTGAAAAACTTGAATGTAATTCTCTTCACAGCAGGGGGGGGGACCCCACAGGTATGAATCAGAGTACCCAAGTCAAATATGCAACTCAGCCTTCAGCTTTTTAAATGCTCAGCTCTCCCTGATGGCTGAATGCACCGGTGTCAAGAGGCCATAGAGCGCCCAGTTGTTTGTATAGTGAGGAAGCACTGCCACCTAGTGGATTAAAATTTATCACCCACACGGAGTGGAAAAACCAGGAATAAAACTGCTAATGTTCCATTTTTGTTGCAAATATGAAAGGCACCATCCATTTCCTCAGAACACTTAAATATTGGTCTGTTAAAAAAAACAAACAAAACAGCCAATATGAATGCTTCAACACCTTTATTGTGATCAATTGGAGAACCAAACTTCACATCTGTACACAAACTCAGCAGACCACAATGAGGTAGAATACAAAGAGGGACAGCTGATCTTGGGAGGCTCAGCATTTGATCTGGAGAAACAGTCCTGTTTCTGAACTCTGACAGAGTTAGAAAGCAATTTGCATCTGGTCTACTACAGCTCCAAGGTAGTCAAGTGAAGTTCAGCCTTTTTACATTCAACAAGCTGCTGTTGGTACCAATAGCAATACCTGCTGACATTAAGTGATTAAAAACCAACCCCTTTCCAAAGTGCAAATTAAAAAGTGCAACAATAAAACTAAGTGCAATCTATGGCCACTTGTTTCTGATTAACATGTCAAGCTGATCTGAAAACTTGATGCAACCCAGTAAAAAAGCAATGCCTTCCAGGAGCACGCACTAAAATGACCTGGGTTGGTGACAGCTACACAAAGCATAAACCCCCTTGTTCCACTTAACATAAAAAAGGTGGACAAAAGGAGAATACCTCTCCAGAAAAACTGTAGGAGGGGGGAAAAAAAAAACTGAAATTAAAAAGCCAGTAGGTAGAGTACTGTTCAACCTTTTTTCCTTGTAAGGACTTAAAAACCTGTTATGTAAAAATTAGTAAAAAGAACTGCGTAAAATGTCTGGAAGATGAAAATTGGGCTTCATTATGCAGCTGTGTTTAAAGTAAAAAACAAAAAAAAAAACTCCCAACTGCAGTGGGAAAAGCAGCTAGAAGAAAAACCAATTCAAAAAGGCACTGTCTGGCTCTCAGTGGATGAAACTTGCATGACTGCTCAAAAAACCTGCAACTTATGGAGGAAAAAAAAAAAAAAAAAAAAAAAAAAAAAAACTCAAAGGGGGGGACCCCCCCCCTCCCATTTAGGAGGAAAAAAAACCTGAATCATGGCCTTATTCTCACCCCAAAAATTCCAGGGGACTCAGCTGTGTGGGTCCCTGTAACCCCTTCATTTCACTGTGCAAAGTGCCAAAGTGAACAAGCCAAAAGATAAGGGGGAAGGGTGGGGGAGTGCCCAAGTGAACTTTCTACAGTGTTTCTGCAAAGCAGTGCTTGCTGGTGTGCACCCTCTACAGGGCTGGAGCTTCACCCTGGGATACAGGCAGCAGCACAGCGCTGCCCCAACACAGCAGGCCTTTAGCTGGAGTCCCGGTTCTTCTGGTTCCGCATCAGAGGACGATGGTTGCTGAGGATGTCCATAGAGTGCTGCCAGTGCCAGCATGAGCGACAGTAGTACTTGAAGCAGGCCTGGGTGTACCAAGTGTGCATAAACTGGTGAGATCAACTTTGAACCCAAGTTGGGGAGTTGGACACTCCTACCCAATCCAGACCCAAAAAACTGGATAAAAAGCTCAAGCACAAACCCAACCTCAGCACTAGTGTTGGTAAATTTAATTCATGTGGTCAGGTTTGATACAGTAAGTTTGGATCTGGGCCACATGTCAAGCTTTAGTTACTGAAGTCTTAGTGTTCAATATGCCTGGCTCCTGTATAAGAGTGCAATTTCAATGCCTCACCTGGTCCCTGCAGAAGAAGGGTCCTGGCTGACGAGTGCACACCTGACACATGGAATCCTCCAGATATGGGTCAATCTGGACCTGCAGGGTGAGCATAGCATCTCATGAGGGTACACAAAAGAGCATCATTTACTGCTGTAGTTGATGTCCAGGAGCAGCCACAAAAACAAGACCTTTATATGCAGTCTCAATGAAAGTCTTCAGTGCACAAGCAGCAACAAGCACTCAATATTCCAGCTCCCAACAAATTCATAGACTAGGGGTAAATATTTGCAGGAGTCAAGACAGCATGTCAGTGTCTAGGTTTGCAAAACTGCTAAAGTTTGTGAAGTTAGGTTAGTAACTGGCTAATTGAATCAGTAAGCTCTTCCTGCAGATGACTATGGGAAGTACACCACAGCTCTGGAGCTCCCCATACACCTCAACACCTTTGACCAATACTGCTGCAAAACAGCCTAGGAACATACCTTTTTTGTGAATTTAGGGGTCTTGATTTCAACAAATGCAGCACTGACTGCCTTTAGATAACTGCGCTGGTTGTTAAAGGTCACACGGCCAGACCCTGAGCAAGGAGAAAAGCCCAACATTAGTTTACACAAACCCCGGAGGAGACGAGCCCCCAAATACGGCTAGCATTTTGGCAGGGTGCCAAACTACTAATGTGAACAAATATACAATAAGCCTCACCGATTGGATACTTGTGCTTGTCTGTGTCAATCCCTGCATACATGACTCCCCCAAACAGGTCATTCATGATGCTGGCCAAGGCTTCTGCGTTAAGCATGCCATGCAAAGCCCCTACAAACACAGTGTTACTGGGGTCCAGCCTCTGAGAAGGACAGCGCACATAGTTGCTGTCTGAGATTACCCATGGGATCACCTGGACCTGGGTGACATACAGGAGTCAATCACCACAACAGTCACTGCTAGGACAGCACAGCAAGCAAATTTAAATGTCTTAAAATAAAAGGCAACCTAGCATGAACACAAGTGCACATGCAAGCAATTGTGTGAAGTTCAATGAGAATTCCTCCTGGGATGCAAACGAGAAGTAGGCACAAGCTTACATCCTTGCAGCGCATCCGCCTGCTGGACATTTTGAAGTAGTACTCGCTGTAGCCCTCAGGGTGAAGCAAATCCTGGGTGCAGGCCTGCAACAGGGCCCGCACAGACTTCTCCGACTCAAATACCAGGTACACGTACCCTGCAAGACACGAAACTCAGCTACAGGGCAGACACAGAAACCAAAAACAGGGGGGGTCGAGAGCAAGTGTGCCTCCTGAAGTTAGGCACTTTATACAGCATATTAAGGCATGGAAAAATCCACAGTAAACAGCTTTACTCAGCAGCTAAAACCATGCAGGCTATTACAGACCCAGGTACAAGTATGATGGACCCCTATTCACCTTTAGGTAGTCTACCATGTGCACAGAATTCAAGTAAGTTTGCTGCCACCAAAATTGCACCTCATGTCAGCCAAGACACTGGCACCAGAGATGGGTGATGGACACCAGTCACCTCAAATGTGCAGAAGGAACTGAAGGACCTACCCGCTTGCATTACCTTTGGGCATATTACCTTTAGGAGGGCAACGTGGGTGCTTGCCATCCTTACCAGGCCACTCCACACTCAGTGGGCCATAACAGTTAAAGGTATTGATCAAGCCAGCTGGAAGGAACAAAGCACTCTTAAAAAGGGAACTAGGCAACAGTAGCTTTAACTGCTTTAAGCCAGACGACAAAGTGCCCCACCCTCAGTAATGTCCCATGGAACTCCTCCGAGGAAGACCTTGCAGGAGTAGACAGGGCTTTTATAGTTCCTGGAGGGGAGCTGGCCACTCCATGTGAACGTGGCCTCATTAATTGCTGTTTATTCAGAGACAAAGTCAGTAATGGCCTCATTAAGGCAACAGCAGCTGTGCAGAATAAGCACCTCTACCACAAAAAGTTCGACAAGCATAATGAGAGAAAAGACATTGGCTCAATTTTACCTACAACTCAGAAACCGACACAAAGAAAGAAAACGGCCACCGAACGCACATGCTGCCTGTCTGTGGAGTCGAGCTTCCCTCTCGATGCTGAAGGGGCCGTCTGGGGCTTCCAGCAGGTCCCAGTTGGGCCAGACGGACGCACCAGGCCAACGGCGGGACAAGCTGCTGCCTGGGCTGGTGCTGGGTGGAGGGGTCAGGGGAGAGCTGTCATGGTCCATACGGGAGCCGAGACCCAACTTCAGCGGATCCTTCTGCATGCTGGACATGAAGGGCATGGAGGGGGAGATCCTCAGAGAGGACTGCACAGGGGCACACAAACATGGCTGGTTAACAGGCTTTTAGCTTACTCAATCTGTACCATGTGCAGACTACATGCACTTAGTTTCAAGTATGAAGCCATGCATCAGCCCCCTTGACCGACCAGCAGGTCAGAGAGGTGATCGGAGCCGGAGCTGAAGCCACTAGTCTCGGAATCCACAGGGCTGCTGGAGTGGGAACCAAGCAAGGAACGCGAATTCATGCGTGCCAAGCCTGGAAACTTCTCCAGGAAGTCGGAAGCCCCTGTGCTGGACTCGTTTGAGCTGAAGACTGGAGGCTTGTTGAGGAGCTGGCCGAGAGGGCTTTCCAGAAGCCCAAGCACTGAACAGACATGGAGAAACAGTGAGCAATTTGTTTATAAATCAACCAATTCACCGCCAACAAAACCCAGATCGATATGAATACAAGTCATGCCATTAGAGTTTATAGGGCCTGACGATCTTATACACCCAAAGAATTAAGTAAAGAAACTTTCCAGAACATACAACAGTTTAGTGAACAGCAAAGGCTCATTTACCATGCTACCACCAATAGGAATAGGGAGAACATGAGGCAGGCAGGGAATCTTTGACACCAAGCCCCAACTCATTTTTGAACTGCTGTTCAGATACAGCTTCACTTGTCACTATTGCAACTTGATCAGCAGCTCAAATTAAAGCATTAAGAAATTGACCAGAGGTCAAGCAAAAACTGCTTTGCCCCCCCTTTACATTAGCATTTAATAGGACCGAAGCATGGGAAACTCAGGAAGATTCTTCACTTAGAAAAAGGGTGCAAGGTAGTGTTACTAATAATAGAAGGTTAAAACACAAGGAGATGGTCAAAGCTTCAGAAAGGCAAGTTGCAAAACGTTACTCACTGGAGGCATTGTTGTTTGGGACTGCCGGCTCAGAGTCCTGGCTGCTCCATGGCCTCTCCCAGCCGGACAGGCTGAGGGACTGCAAGCCCAGGCCGAGCTCACTGACGTCAGGCAAAACTCGCGACGAGTCCTGGCCACCGCTGGGAAAAAGCATCTTGCTCCGGACCGCAGACAGGTCCGACTCCGGACGGTCTGTAAACACGGGCCAGAAATAAAAAGAAAGCTATTTCATACACCCTTGCATTCGCATCAGCTGGTGGTATAAACAAAATCAGCACAGAGCCAACACATCTTCACTGATCAGCATCTCCCCTCTAAGCCTGCTGAAAGAATGAATCTGCAAGCTGGCAAGGAAAAGCACATGAGGCTGCAGCAGATGCCATGCGACTCCCCCTGCAGACGTGACCCACCCTGCATGTGACCCAGGCGCTGATGCCCTCACACCCCCGTGTGAATGACATCAGCCCTCCAGCTCCTGCTCTGCTGCCACACCACTGAATTCCTGTCAAATTCTCCCACAAGCAAACAAGCAGGAGTCCAAGCCATCCGCACCCACCCCTACCCCCTCCCCCAGGGCTGCTGTGCTTGCGGTTGGCAGCAGAGGGAGCAAACCAGAAGCACTAGGATGGAGGAGAGAGGCAAAAGAAAAAAAAATCCTGACAAATCAGAGCAACAGCAAGAAAAGGCCGTCTTAGAGGTTGAACGGACATGCAACACTGTCTGGACTGGCCCATGGCCAGCTGCTCTCCAGGCCAAATTCAGCATCTTTTGGCCACTCACTGGCTCTCAAGCTGCATGCATGAAGCATAACTGCAGAAGGGCAAAGGCTACACAGACAGCATCACAGCCCAGAGGACAGGAGACCAACATGACCATTCAAAACTCACTTCAGCCACAGGCTAACCTGCACTTAATCCAACCATTTGAGGCACAAAAACATGGTCAACTCATAACACACTGGTATAGATGAAGAAACAAGTCACCAGTTTATCACCACTTTTAAAAAGTGCACCATCAAGCCACTCCGTTATGTGATCCTGTAGTATGATCCAAAGTAAGACGTTACCCATCAAGGAATCCCGCTTGGTCCTGCCACTGGGAGTGGTGCACACCCCAGTGAGGTCCAGGGAGTTCCCCAGCATGGTGTTCATTCTGCGGAAGATGTCTGCATTACTGCACGTTGACAGGGCAGGGGTCTCTGAATCCCAACGATTAAGAGCTCTAGGATTGTCTCTCTGCAAGATTAAGACAGGAACATATGGGAACGGTCGAAATAACAGATCATGAATGACGAGGCCTTGCCTCAACACATTATGGCCAGTGGGCTAATGTTTAGCTCCGCTATACCTACGTTCAGCAACTCGCTATACTAGGACGCTTTCAAACGGTCAAAAGGAAAGGTAAAGTTAAGTGGTGGGGCACATGACAAGATACAAAAGTTAGTGAAATCCAGAACTAAACCTTTAACTTTGAACATAAGACTAACACCTCATAAAAACAATACATGTCCTTCTTGCAATACAACGCGAGGCCTCAGACAAAATAAAAATAAACTCGCTTAACTAAAATACTTACCAGAGAAAACGCCATGATAGAATTTTTCAAACAGAATTATCTAAAACACCAACAAAGTTTCACTCCGCATAGATCTACTTAAGTCCTCTACCAGGCTGATTTCTCATTGAGAACATCTGTTCTTGCCTCCTGCGAACGTTGCCGCACCGTGATCGCAGTGGCACATCAGACTGGCCAATCACATGCCTCGGACAAATGAGCCCTGAATGAGAAGCACGTGGAGGTGTGTTAATTTGTAGTCTGATGATGGGGTGTGAGTCTATGCCTTTTCTGCAAGGCGAAAGTTTCAGTGTAATAGCTTTTCGGTGCATGATCCTGGGAGGATACGTATATTTAATGGAAATGCATAGATAATGGGGACCCTGAACGGAAGTTCTCGTTTTTTCGGTTGCAGTTGTAGAATGTCATCGCTGGATAGCAAGTACTGATTAATGTAAGCAAAGAGAAGCGTGAGCATTTGTGCACAACATGGAAAAATGTGATTAAAGATTGAACTCATTTGCAGTAGAGCTACATACTGATTATCAGGTGGCACCATATAATAGTAATAGATATAACGGTGCATCAGAAATATAAGAAAAAAAATATTGTTCAACCCGCTAGACGTGGCATATAACGTTAGTAATGGACGTCTTGTTGTTTCATCATATTTATTCTAGGCCTATCCCTATCCCGACGTTACGTTACATGAGTGAATGATCAAATTTCAAAACTTTCGGACAATGAAACCCTAGTTTGAAATGAGTATAAATCCATCAGACATGCATGCACCGTAGATTTCCCAGCATTCTTTATATTAAGAATGTCTTGTCAAACATGCAGTGTCAAATACACAAAGCTCTGGCATCTCAATACTCTGGCGCAGTCTGCAGTTTTATCATTGACACGAGTGTGTGATTGTGTAGCGTTTGGGTCTGCATATAAGGTGCCATATAAAATGAGCGTTAAAAAAAATTGCACAAGTAAAAATATTTTATGCTGCTAAGTGTATTTTTACAATTCGGTGTCAGATTCAAGCGTTATCATGATGAAGATGAACGGACAAAAGCCCAAAAGTTCAATCACCCTTTCAGTTTGTGCTTGGCTCACGACACTTGCTTTTGATCAGTAAATATTGCCATCTTCCGGTGATGTATTGTAACTGCAACAGCATTCCAAGGAAAGACTGAAGCAGCGTCAAATGTGTATCTTGATTAGTCGTGCCTGACGAAGCTGAACCACAACCTAACAGCACTTTAGTTCTAAAAACGGTGTTGCATTTTGTTTTCAGGATGACGAACGATTATATTTGTAGTCTAGCGACTGGTAGTTTCTGCTGGCTTTGAAAACGAACAGAATATTATAGAGGGGGCCAATTTTCTTGAAAAGGCGTTGTAGATGGCATCACCCAAATCCACTGCATATTTCCGCTGAAGGCATTACCAACATGCAGTCATTCTAGCGGACGCTTAGTCAAAAAATAAATAAATAAGATGAGCAAAGTGGTCTGCATTTACATTTTAATACTGTATCGTACAATAGCAAGTTTACAGAAACGTTTTACAAATAAATTTCTAATGCCAATATTAGCCATTACTATAATCCACATTAAAACACCATCCATGCGTCAATACTTTTAGCACACCATACTGACATGTCCAACAAAAGGAAGGAGTTCCACTCACACGGGACAGAATCAAAACCCAGTAAATATCAAACAAAAATGTTAACTTAGATTACTTATTTAATTGCACAAACACTTTAATCTGCACCACATCTACTGCACACTCAGATCGTCTTTGTATTTTGCTAAATCCAAGCAATCACAGGTACACACAAACTCAAGGTGGCATCTTAAAATCAGAGCTCATGGTGCTGGGGAAAGATGACTTTGTACAAGGTGTATGGCACTCACCTAACCAGTCATAAGGACATGTAATGACAACTACTTCACATCCATCACAAAACAAGCCCAGGTATCCAAACATGAAATGAAGAGGTTTACTCCTCCATAACTGGAAGTAATCACTACAGACAAGAGCACACAACATCTACTCCTTGGGGGTGGGGGAGGGTGCACTTGTCTCAACTGACTGGCTCAGACCCTGTAAACTCCAACACAGAGTGGGGAGAGCAGCCTTACATTTTAAATCCTAATTCCAAAAATATTCCATAAAGGAATGCCAATTACACAAGTGCTACTACAGCAGTGCCATCCGAGTTTCATGTTTAGCATATAGCTGGCACGATGTCTTCAGTGTCACCCTTGGCCCGACTCCCAATGATCAGATACGTCCATGCTGCAGAACTCCCAGGGAGCCAGACTGAATTAAAATGTGGTCTGTGATGGGTTTACTCCATTTGAAGTGAACATTGTTATCTCTAGGGAAGGCAGAAAAGTGAAAGTTTCTCTCCAAGAAATGCATAATTTAACCCCCCCCCCCCATCAGGAGAAAGCTGCATTAAATAACCAAGAGCCCTGAACACTTTTTTTGTTTAACATTCTAATACTTCACAAAGATCAGTTGGTTTATGCTGATGCAATTGTACTCCTAAGGGGTTAATGCATACAGGGGTGAACAATTAACATATTTAACAGAACTGCCTCGATTTCCATCCAGGTTGGGATGACTCAGAAGTAGATGGATACCAACGCATCTGTAAAGAAAAATAAAACCATTATAGATTGTGTACACAAGTTGTCAGGGGTGCACTCAATTTTATTCTTTCTTTTTTTATAGGCATCACTACAAGTACATGCTCACAGATTATAAATTTATATTTAGACATACAAACATGCTGCATCTTAGCAGGTTTATAGACTTTCCAAAATCACTGTTGCTTAAATTGGATTAGTGTACATGAGTATTTCTGAGCAGCAGTAAATTGTGTAATCAGTTACCAAGATGTCAGATTAAGCTGTGATTCAATACACTTGGAGTCATTAAGTTTAGCATAGTACATTCCCATCATTCAGGTTGAGATGACAAGTCATGGGAATTTTGTGCAAGGTCAAGTCGGTCTGACCAGAAGCCATTTTGCAAACAGCTATGAAAGCATCAAGTTGCACTCAAGCTGGGCCCCAGACACAGGATGTAGGTAAGAGTGGAGGCTTCAATGGAATGTTTAACTCTCCACCACAGTGCTCTTAAAGCCAACAGCAGCAAACAAAACTGAATATACTGCATTGACGCATTGTAGTCTGAACTCTTGGAACAAGTGAATTAATCAGTGTTCACTGGTGGGTGTTACCTGGGCATGGAGAGCAGCCGCAGCCGGGTAAGTGAAAGCAGCGTGGGGCAAACCAGGGCTCAGCTCGGCCGTGTAGAGTGGGTACGGAGACCAGGCCTCTGGGGATGCTGGGATCAGTGCTGCCCCTGTCAAGTCATCTGAGAACGTGCACACAGCCAGACAGAACTGGAGCTTGGTGTCTGATTACAACTTGGGTTAAATTAAAGCTCAATGTTAAAATGACTCAAGAAAGAACCCAAGTGTCAAGTATATCTAGATAGGGGATACTATAACCCAGATTTGTTTGGAACGCAAGACAAGCTGCATATGGTGTAAAGTGAAAAATACAGAATCGGAATGTGTGCAGCTTAAAGTTACTGAACTGAAAGAAGCCAGTTTCTAACACTACATGCATGTGGTGAAGGTGAATTAGTCCGTTCCTCAGCTACGGGTGACACTTCAACACATGCCTGGACAGTGCGCGCTAGTGTGTATGCGGTCTGAATGCTAACGTGTGGCAGTACACTTACATGGGTCCCGTGCTATGAAGTGTGCTCCTAGAGCTGGGTGGATATTTGTGGGGTTCGGGGTGCCCATCAGCTTACTCTTTGCCATCTTCGTGTTGGCTTTAGCAAACTCTAAGCGGAGTGTCTGCGGGTTTTCAGGGTCAAATCGAACCCCCTGGAGACACAAGGTGGTTCGGGGTGGGGGTTACGGTAATAGTGATGGGCTTTACCCGAAACCCTGGCAGAAATAGCAAGTGTGCAAAGCTGGTGCCCACATGCAGCTGAATGCTTGTGACTTTCAGAAAATCTAGTACTGCTCTCAAGACAGTGCTACACCAGTTACTATGCACCAAAGTTTGTAGGAAAGACTGTTAGTTCACAGCAAAAAGGGTGCCTAGTACTTCAACTAGACCAAAACTCCTCATTTGCCCAGATCCACAGCCAGTGAGTGCCAAGCAGAAAGAACTGAATAAAATGTAGGCCAGCAAGATTACCAGCCATGAGATTCAACTGCTTCATGAACCAGAGAGACAGAACTAATGTATTCAGAGAGTAAAGGCTACTTCAACTGGTAATCCTTTGACAGCAATAGATTGTAGTTAGAAAACCACTACATTCGATCACCTGTGACACCACCACTATTAAACATGTGGGGGGGGGGGACCCCACAGTGCATGCAACCACTGTTGTGCATCATCTGAGGGATGATAAATCATTCAAGCCATTGCTTACAGATGAATGGGTGCTTACATTTAATGCATTTTTTGCTGCTTCAGCACCAGAGCGACTGTCAAATGTCACAAATCCAACGGGCTGGGAAAAGAGGAGAAAAAGGTATAGTTTGGCTTTATTGCTTACACCAGCAGTGCCATTAAACTAAATTCATAATTTGATGTACAGTCAAAGGATTTCTGGTAAGCTTAGTTCAGGTAACATTCAATGTGTCCTAAACATACTCCAAGTTAGTCAGATACAGGACAAATGTATTCAGAGAAGTGAAACTCCAGACTGTATGCAATACATCACCAATTGGCTGTAATAGCTGCCACTGTCTCACCTGCTTTGATGTTAACTTAATCAGTGAACCTTCATAACCCTGAAGAAAAAAAAAGAAAAAAAAAAAGTTGTCCAATTAGGGTCTTTAAAGTCACATGCCTGCAGAGGAGCATCAAGAAGAGGGGAGGAGAGAAAAAAAAAAAAAAAAAAAAAAAAAAAAGCCAACCTTCCTAGCATTCCCCATAGGAAGTCAACCCAATCAGATAGTTAGCCTCTGGGAAAGCCAACCAGAGGACTCTGAAAAGATCATGAATTTATTTATTTATTTATTTATTTTATTTTTTTATTTTTTTATTTTTTTTTTAAAGCATGTTAAATCCTAAGTCCAGATCATCAAGATCCATGGTTTATGTTAGACTCTCTGCTGCTATGAATGAACTTTATGACCCATTAGAAGCTTGGACATGATGAGTGAGGCAGCAAAATGACTCATGCAATCCGATAACACATTCTTAGTATATTTATAAACATACTTCAAGTGTCAAGCCACCTGTGAAGAAACACCAAGATTAGAAAACATGAAACTTCAAATACACTCACCTTATATGGTCTAAACAACAGATAGAGTTCACGAGGTTTGATATCTGTTGGCAGGCCACTGACAAACAGTGTTCGGACCTGGGGGGTGAACATACAGCATGACTATGAACACTGTGCTCAGTCTCAATTCAGTATTAATAAAATGACAGCTCTCTGGCAGATTCAGTTCCAAACTACACATGGCTCAAAAGAAACAAAGGGCCCAGAGCGCACAAGCTTAGTTTATGCTTTGATCACTTCTTGGTTTGTAACTGAAACATTACAAAATTAAGATGTGCCAACACAGTCTACATGGAAGAAGAATCAAACCAACAGAAAACACCTTAAAACTAGGTCACACTAATGTGCAGCACTGGCTGGCAGTGTTATTTCAAATTCTAGTAGCCTTTACAGAAAAAACACCTTGCATTAAATGCAAAAACCTCAAACACCTAAAGTCTAGCAGACATGCCGGCCATTATGGCTTCTGTGACCAACTACACTTTCGTCTACTTCCTGGACATGGCAACACGAACACATACAGTTGCAAATAAAACCCTACACAGAGCATCATGCTAGAAGTGGCCAGCAACCAAACAGTGTTGAATGCAGCCAGGTTCTCTCCAGTCGCTAAGGAAATAAACAAAAGTGCAAACATCCACTTGTTGGAACTCAGTGGGACGCTCAGTACTACAATGGTCTGCTGATGGAACGGCAATGAACAACATCGCCCAGCACAACAGCGTTTCCTTCCTCTGCACAGCAGCTTTGTGGCCCATGGAGTGCACCCAAGCTCAGCCTGCTGTCTCACCACACCCCTCTCTACAACCTCATCTGACGAACGCTGGTTCAAGATGCGTGTGGCTCAGCACATATTATGGCATGTTGAAAGGTAAGGTGAAATGGCACTTTTCAGAGTCTCATTTGAGTCATATACCAGTGCTTTAAAAAGGCATTTCCACTCTTGGAAAAGGGGGGGGGTTCTATAGGCTACTGGTATAATAAAGTTACTGTAAAGCAGATTGACATGCACCACAGATGTTTTACTACAACTTTAACAACCACAAAAAACCTAGAGGAAAATTAAAACATCAGTTAGTGTGTCTTGGAAAAAAAAAAAAAGGTGGGGGGCATTTAACAAACCAGAACATTCATCAACCTCCGAGTGCGATTCTAACACTTACACAAATGTGAAAGTTTGAAATGGAACAGTGAACTGAACTAGTCATTTTCAGATGTTCTGTACTGGAATCATAAACCAATCAGAAAATCATTTTTAGCATAATGATCTACAAGATCTGAACGCCTCCTAGCATAGACCATGTTCATATTTGACAAATAACTCGAGCCAGTTTGAGCCTTTTCATTTCTTACTGTGTTCTCACGCTAAACAAGAAAAAAAAGAAAACAAAACAAAAAAAACACAGCGAAGTAGTTTAGCTTTTATAATAATAAGTTAATAAACAATTGAGTCCGCAATACGCAAAGACGAACTTCTTAGGGATAGCTTACACACGGTGGCTCCTGCACTCTGTTAAAGCGCAAAAGTTTTACAGTAATCAGCACCAGATAGTTATGGAGCATGTTATTCACTAAAAGGCGTTAGAAGCAGAGTTCTTACCTCTTCTTCGCTTGAGACGTTGTTGTTTGGCTCAGAGTCAGATTTGATACTCATCTTAAAGGTAAACTTGAGACACCCAGAAGACCAGACAAACTATTATTTTCCGCGTTGAAGTGGGTCCAGAAGTGCGGCTGGGGCTTGGTTTCGGTTCGTGACAGACTTCTGAGAATTTGTGCCAGGGTGAGCTTGTGCCAAACCGAAACGGACCCTGAAGAGTAGCAGGTGAAGGAAACGAACTGAGGTGAGTCAGTGAGGGGTAGTGCACTGGGGGAGAGAAACGGGGAAAGAAGTGGCGTTTCTTCTGTTCACATCTACTTCGTTTTAGATATTCAATTTAACAAAGAAGAGAAACACAGGGAAACTGTACTATATTGCCCTACTCGCTAATTAGGGCATCAAGTAAGACGTGGAAGGTTTCAAAGTAGTAATCACGACCTAGAAAGGTTTCAGCTGGTGGAAAACCCAACCCCTTCATTTAGCGCATCGACGTCTTCAGAGGAAACCATGAACCGATTGGAGACGACTTGGCAAATCCACGCTCTCATTTTGATTGAATACGTGTCAATATACAATGTCCGCTATTTTCTGAGTATTTAGGATTACAAGGACCCTGAAAAAAGGCTAATTATTAATCAAAAAACTGTGTAAGGTGTAATGAATTACTATTTAGTCCTTATTAGAGCTTGTATTACTAATCATACCTTACTCATACCATTTACTCCAAAGTTTTCTCTTGAGTGCCCTTGCAACATAGCATGATTGCCAACAATAAGCATAAAAAAACCCGACAATTCATTTTCACTGGCGTTTGTGTAGCATTTGTTTATTGAGGGTACTTGTAACATGAAAAGGACATTTTTCCTGACATTGTTGGGAAACACAATGAGAATGATGTGTGTTTTCTGGAGGGCTTGAGACATTGTGAGCACATCTATAGAAAATTACCTAATGTATTGGGGTTGTTGCTGTTGTTGGTTGGTTTGTGTTTTCTTCATTGATTGTTGTTTTGGGATATTTTTGAAATTTTGGGATACTTCTGCTAATTTCATAAAGGGTGACACAACTACAGTTATTTTAAACATGTTCAATTCAGTGAAGCATTTTCTTTGAAACCTCTTTTGGGTTGAACCAGTATATTTTATAGCATAAGAGCAAGAAAGTTTTAAATACATTAAACAACCTTTTCAAGCTTTAATTTTTTGCATACTTGTGTAGAGTTTATGCTTCTTTGCTGATATTTTTAAAATAAAGCACAGTGACCAAAGCCAAAAAAAAATCATCCCACTAGAGAAAACATCATCAGTGCAAGACTATTGATAAGTGACATGCGCATTGATTGGGTGAGTGGAGCAGCTGTGGCATAGAGACTGGGTTAACTGTAGCATAGCAAAGTGACACTCCACCAGGCATTACAGTCCACTTCCCAGGCCAGAACAGATCAAAACACAGTCTTTGTTCAGGACCTTTCTGTTCTCATGTTCTTGGTGCAATTTTGCCTCCAGATTTTGTTAGTGATTAGCTTGTATAAGAGTATGGCAAAGCAGCCAATGAGGAGCCTTTTGAGTGGTTAAAGTACCCTTTGAGGTTCACAAAAACTGCACTATAATTTCACCTGTAACCACCAAGGGTACAACAAAGGAAAGTTCCCTGTACATTACTTTCAATTCCTGTTGTCTCCTTGATATTGGCACCGAATCCCTGCCACACAAACGTCAGAGCCCAGCGATGCTGCTTTCGTATTTCACTGGAGAGGAGAAGGCCCATTGTCTTCAAAGCCATGACACTCTGCACTCCTCTGCCCTCTGCCTCACTGCACCCATCCTTCTGGATCAGCGTCACCAGGCTCTGGAGCATTTAGCTTGGACTCCGTGTGTCCTCTGTGCCTGTGGGCGCGTCCACCAACCCGCTGGGGTATCCCCACTTGCAGCCACTTCACAGGCAAGCAGACCTCAACAGCCTCTGCTTTATGTGTTTCATATATCATTTCAATTATATTTTCTCTGCCTTTATAAGGAATTTAGTTCCATTCCTCATTCTATGTTGGCAACAAATCAGATCCACACTGCTTTTGACTAAACATTCGACTATGTGCTGATAGTCAAGTAAATAATTAGTAGTTAGCATTTTGTGCCAGACTCTTGAGGAGGGGCTGTTTAGATAAAGTGCTATTGGTTTGTTAAGGACATTTCACACAGTCACTCTTCCACTGATCTCTGCACTGTAACATCAGTGTGATGCCCAACTGAGATGTATGTTTCTTTTAGCCTCGCCTTCAGCCAGTCTGTCACTCATACCTAAGGACACAAAAACACCCCTAAAAAGTCACTAGAGTTCATTCCTTCACTCTCAGCAGTGACCCCCACCCCCTTCCCCAATAAAAACAAATCCTTTGCCAGAATTAGACTGTGTTTATTTTTGATATGGGATCCAATAAAACAAGAGCAAACTGAAACATGATCATCAGCAGGGCAAGAAACAATATCTATCGTTTCCTCTTTGTTTCTTGGGAACAAGTCTCTGAAGCCTGGAGATGCTGAAATGAGAGAACAGTGTGTCCTAAGTTTTTCTAAGTGTCTTCCAGACAAAGCATAGAGTTGAAAAGAAAATATAATTTTTACTGTTTTGGAGAAAAGCCCTGTGCTTCAGTCATCTCAGTGATGACAAAGCTAGACAGATGTAGTTTCATTTATTATGAGCTTACTACTTTACTGTAAGTGTTCTCCCCCACAGAAAGCATGCACTGAAACATTGTTCCCAAGCATGGTTAAATGAATTTAAGAAAATATGCAAAAATTGAGAAAATGCCCTTAGACTTCAGAGGGTTAAAGCCTAAGCATGTAGTGCTTGAGGTTTAAGCTTTAATTTGTTTTCACATCCTCCCTTATATTTTCTGAACTTCAGCCCTGGTTTCCTGTTTAGATATGAAGAATGGAAATAAAGGTTATACCATTAAAGAAAAGGGCAACATATTCCCAGAGCAACTAACCCCACTATGATAAATAGAGCTGCTATAGAGAAGTGGATGTAACTTTGCTAAAAATGATTCATTACATCACCTATGTTCACTTACAGTGAACAATGCTTACTTCTAAAAATATTCACACATGAACACTGGAGTAATTGTAAATTAGTTGTAGCTCAAGGTAACCGTTTCTCTGAAACATACAGTTTTGGAATGACTTCCCATGGTCATGACTCCCTGCCAAAGAGGTCACAAGAAGTGATAACAAACACCACTGGTTTCTCATTGCTAGTTTCTCTGTTAGTTTGCTAGTCTCTTTGGAGTTGGCACACAACTAATCACAATTTTCCATTTGTATCTGAGCGAGAGCATCTGAGCATAAAGCATAGTAGACAGATTATTTATTAACACGATCTGGTAGGACATCTCTAGGCCTGGAGTATGTTTCTGGGAGGATTTAGTATGTAAAATTTGGAGGCCTGACCATTCCACCAACACAAAAAAGACACTGGTATGTAGAACTGCTTATGCAAGCTCCATGGCTCCCTAATGCACCACATTTACAAATCAGGTCCACAGAAACAGACCAAAAGCAGTCAGAAAGAACTAATATAATTAAATATTAAAAAGAAATTTGGACATTGCTGCGGTGAAGCGTGAGGCTACAGGAGACGGTGTGAAGGATCTGCATTATGCAGCTTAACTGGAGCAGGACACGTGCAGATGATGAGAGCAGCTAGGTGATGCGGAACTCTCGAGGAACTACATCCACATTTAATGTCCTAAGCGTCAAGTTTTAAATAAGATGTGCATTGCCTTGGCACACTTTTACTTTGCTAGCACATTCCATCAAGGCTTTTTGTGCAAGTGTTACAGACTCAGCCTCCAAAAAGCAGGTCCTTAGTTTTTTGTTTGTTTGTTTGTTTGTTTGTTTGTTTGTTTGGGGGGGTTGTTTTGTTTTGTCCAGACAGATACTGTGTTTAGTAGCTGAGGAGGAGACTGATGAAGAATTGCTGAACCTTCTAGGCTGTGGAGGGGTGATAGGCCAGGGCACTGACCTGCTGTCCATCACCTCCACATTGCCTTGGCTTTAGCCACTATAAGAAGGATGAATATTTCATTAAGACCTTCCCCCTTGAGTGGGGCTGTCCGACCCTGTCTCTGCACACCATGCCCCCGGGTTCTTAAGAGAATGCTATAGCTTGCATAATTCAGATAGCACATGCTGTGTCTCTCTCTCCTTTCCTTTTAATAAAAGGAGGCAGGCAGATGGGATGGGAGCTGTTACTTCAATGAAAGTCCTCGATGGAGGTAATGGCATGTCACTGAGCACAAGCGTTATATCTACACATGTACACAGATGTGCTGGTCACCTGTCTACAAGTGCAACTCTATACCAAAGCATCTATTCAGTAGGAGAGGGCTCTGCAATAATTGTCCCCCACTGTAGTTATGCTAGATGTTATTTATCATAATGTTGCGTCAGACACATCTACTCTACATCTAGTATACAAGTATGTCTAGTGTACCACTCTGAGCTGTAGGTTCTAATGCAGTTTTGACTGGAGCATGCCTATCTTAGTCTATGAACTCCATTTTAGAGGAGCTTCCCCAACACTAAATCTGACTAATATCTAAAGACTCTGAATATGGCCTACCAGTTGTAAAACTGCTTATTACATACAGTGCATTCTCCCTTAATCCTGAATTCAAAGAGAAAAAAGAAATACTTCTTCTTTAAAATCGCTGTATAAAATTGGCCCTCACTTGTCTTCTTGTGTTTACATAATAGCAGCCGCTGTTATGCGCCGAGCGGTGGCTGCACTGTGAGTGATGCAGAGATTAACTTGAGGAACAGAAGGCCCATGCGGGCTGAGGGACAGCAGCTGTTTTGGTGGACAAAGCGGAGATGCCCAGAGCTGACCACAGAGTCACAGGTGCTGTGATATCCAGCTATGAAATAAATATTATTTTATGTGTCCCTTTATAACTCTGTGATATTTCTGAAGACACTATAACAGTCAAGGTCACAGCCATGGTAGAACAGAGAATAATCACATGTAATGTGCACACACACATGCACACACACATACAGACAACAACAATGTAACATTTAAACCAATCCACTCTTGAGTAGTCAAACTCCGTCACACTCTCTCTTCTCTTATCGTCACACAATGAACCTGCTGAACTGAGCATTTTTTGGCATGGCTATTTAAACAACATCCACAGGGTCATATTTCAGGAGGAGGATGAACCTCTGACTTTCCGCTTTCTGCAGAAGTTGGTGGACCATTCCAGCGCTTGCATGTCTCTAAGTAATGCTGTACAGGGGCTGTGGGAGTCAACGGCTCCCTCCATGGAGGCCTCCAAAACAAAACAATCCTTCTGCTGAGAATGTAAAGTGAACTAATAGCCCTACACTACTGGACTCCCTTCACAGCGTAAATCAGCATACATGTTTCTCAGGCAAGACATATGTTCAAATCCATGACCAGAATGTTCACTAGTTGTAATGTTATATGTTATATTAAAGGAGACCATGCCTTCCATGCTATTTGTTGTGAAACAGTCGAATTGCCAGACAACGGTAAATGTGTCAAAGCAAAGACAATTCAGCTTTTGGCTTGGATATGCTTCAGTCAAAGTTCTGTTGCCTTCAAATGTTGAGATGTATTTTGCTTCACACAGAGAAGCATAGCTCTATAGCAGTAGCAAATGTAAATAGAAATTGAGGTGAATTCACATTGTGCCACTCTTATTTTACGGTCATGATAGTCAGTCAGTCTTGTCTTGATAATAAGGGTTTAGCCCTTTTTGATCTGTATATCTGACTAATATGGAGTAAACGAACAACTGTTTCAGAGATCACGACTGTCAGGTTTTTGTAAACATGTTTCAAAAAATTGAGAACTCTGCTTATAAGGAGTCTCAGAGCGCACAGAGGTCTTTCTTGCCCAGCAGTTCTCTCTCAAACTGTAATCCCGTTTGCAGCATCTGCCTGTGTTTGGAGGGTGTTGTGGGGCAGGGGAGGGGATGGGGTGTGTGCTGTCATCTCAGGGCTGATGCACACCACCTGCCTTGGCCTTTCTGTGACCCAGTTCCTCACCACCAGTACCCCCACCCCACCCCCACAGAGGAGGCATTCCACTACCTCCCACTGCCTTGTTTATCCCGAAGACAATTACTGGCCGGGCACTCCTCCGTCTGCCGAGCCAGAGAGAAAGAAGCCGGGGGGTCTGCTCTGCTCTACTCCGACATGCTAAGCCTCCATTAGCCCTTTTTCATTGCCTTTTTCTCTAGCAGGCTAGCAGGGCAAAGCGCTTGTGCGAGATCGCTCTTTAAAGGCTGTTTCATATTGTATATAATATTGAATAAACGTTTTGTAGGTTGTTTTGTGTGTGTAGATCAGGAAGAGGTGCTCTTGCAGAAATGATGTAGCAAATGAATTCATCTTAGTTTGTTTTCCATGTAAATAGGAGGAAAATCTGTAGGCCAGGAGAGCTTAGTCTATCAAGCACGCACCACCAGACTCAGCTGCCAAGAGCCTGCCTGCCCCCACGGCTTCTCCACCCAACTTCAAACAATGAAAAACTGCAGCCTGATAACATAATTCACTCTCTACTTGCTGAAGAATTTATCTTGGAAGGTTCATGCCTTTACTGTGATTTGAGCTGAGGTGAATCACTATGTAAAACTGTAAATGTTTGAACCAAACATAATGCTGACCTCATTAGAAGCAGGACTGTACTGGTCAGTAATAAAGTGTATGATCACTTAGAAAATGATTTGTGTATGTTTGAGCTCTGTTTTGTATATTTACATATATATCTGCCTATGCTATTGTTAGGATTGTTACAATTTATGATCATAGCCAAGCAGCTTTTATCTTGTAAAGAAGTAACTGCTGTTCACTGACACTTAAGCTATCAAAATGATCCAGAAACAACATAAAAAATTCACTACAATTTGTAGAGGCATACAGGTCATGGAATGTCAGATACTGTGGTCAATTGAACCAAAATTCAACCAAATATGCTCTCTCTGACATATTACAGTTTATATCTAGTGTCATCCAGTGAACTGCTTACCAGTATATAACTTTTTTTGGATGTCAGCCTGCATGCTTGACATCTGACGTTAATCTGACTGCTGGTTTATCCTTGCCAAATGGTTTACATAATACATTTAGCCATATCAAATGTTTTATTATTACTAGATGACTAACTTCATAATGACACCATTATTTACACTATGGTCTTGAAACATTTCACTGAAAATGGTAGACTGAACAGACTATGTGGTAAACATGTAGACTGGTTCTCTCTATAGTGCAGTAAGGAAATGTATTCTATTTTATATACACAGAGTAAATCTGACAGAGACTGAAAGACCCCTGAAATGAGAGAAATTACTAAAGGTGTGACTATTTGGACAGGCTATGATTTCTTTAGTAAGCTTAAAATTATATATCCTTCATAGCAGTCATTCAAGTCATAGTCCTCAAGGTCCAGGTGCTACTTTTCACTTAGGTCTGATGACAAAGTGGCCGACCTGTTACATTTAGCTGTCATTTAACTGCCAGTGATTACAAAATCCAGGATCAGATTTAGATTTGAGGTGCTGATTTAATTACTTCTGCTAAACCTGCCACACACGAAAGGATGAGAACAGTTGCCATCCGCTTAGTATAAGGACTATGGCACCATCTGCTGTTTGTACAACAGCATGACACCCAATGATTATTGTCCTGCTTATAAAATGTCTATTTTTCAAATATGACAAGGCCTGTGGCTGCTACAGTCTAATGTTAGCACTTAAATATAAGGTTTAAAGACTTAAAATCTTACAGCACCACAAAAAGCCTCAAAAAAGCAAAGACTTAAATACTGCTATGCAATCTAACAACCAATCTATCCCTTCAGCTGGTCTATATGCCAAACAAATTAATCATGATCAGTTCATTTATAATTCTAAATCTAAACGTTTAGCCAATTATTGAGAGCTTCAACAGCTATTAAAATTCTCTGAAGCTTACATAAGCCTTTTTGTTCATTAAAGCAGCTTTTGTGCCTGTTATTTTGAAAATTAATGCACTGTGACACCTCGGCATGCTGCTCATCTTCACAAATAAATATTGCTGTGTGTATGACATCTATACAAATAAATTTCAAAATGGCTTTTCTGCAGTCAAACAATACAAACCATAGTATATGAGCACTTTATTTACAGTCCTGAAAAAAAGTAAAAAATTACAGAAAAATGAGAAGAAACTATGTGAATTAAAGTTTTAAAACCAAAACTTGCCAGCAAAGACTTCCACAAGGCTGTGGAGGCTTGAATACAACAATCCATGATTCCACACAATACCTCAAGAATTAACCACCTTGCAAATGGCCTACTTTCCTCGTAACCCAATATCTTTTGTTACTGATTAAAGGCTTTTATTGGGTTTCAAAACTGTAGATAGAAAAAAAGATGATGGCCAAGTAGTTTTGACAGTGAGGCAAGATCCTGCTAATTTAGACAATGTTATAGATCCTCACAGAGTATCAAGGGCCATGTCGTTCACAGAAGCTGAACCAATGCTTCTCCATTTCTGAGGCGTAAGAGGGGAATGGAATGTGGCATGTCTTGGCTCTCTATACTTCGCCATGAACTTGAGGTGTTTGGTGAAATTTAGTTCCTCTTTGGTAATCAAGTTCTAATCAAGCTGAACATTCTTCTGTTCTTTCATTCCATTACCATTCAACCGGTGCAATGATAAAACTTTTAGACAACTGTGAAGGACTTGTTGGCAGTAGTTTTGTAGTAGCTGTTATAAAAACCTTGCCCGTTACAGGAAGACTAAAAATGATCAAAAAGCATTCTCGTCTTGCCTGTCCGTCAACTCTGAGGCGGGGCTGTCACACTCGTCATCAAATAGGGGGGAGTTCTCAGGCACAGAAGGTTTGTGTTTTAAAGGTGTATCAGTTTTTTCTGCATTTTGATCCAAGGCTTCTTGGTTATCTTGGCTAGGGAGATGTCCTGAAGAACTTGCGACAGGCTCATCCAGACAAGCAGATTGTGAGGATTCTGTATCCCAACAAATCAGGGATGGGCAAATGGGTTCAGAATGAAAGAATAATCAATAATTAACAGAGTAGACTAAGGATATTAACCCTAAAGGCAACTTTCCATTGTAATTGCCTTCTGCAATACTACATGTTTCAGGTACATGCAAATACAGGGTAACTACTTAATATAGTAAAGTTACATCACACAATATATAACGCAACATCCATGCACACTGTATGGCCGGTCACCTTGCTGTTTCTGGCGGGACAACCTCCTCTCCAGAGCCAGCTGTTTGTTGAGCTCAATGCGTCGCTGTTGTTCCTCAGTCAGAGAGACCAGTGCCGAAGGTGGGGCTGGGGTGGAATGGACAAAAGGATCTTCAGAGAAGCCTCCATCTTCAAACGAGTTTGCATCCTCCTGCAGGCGGTCCTCTGCTTCATCTGAACACAAGATAACACACACAGACCAAAACACACATTAACCTACATTCACTGCCAGAAAATCAAATGTGAACAAAGACTGTACAATCAACATAGATAAGCTTGCACTAATGTGGATAAAGCTTATTACCACCATCGTGTCCCACGAAATCTTCATGTGTCAGAGGCATGTCCAGTCGTATTCGTTTAAGACATGTCTAAGGGAGACAAAGGTTGCCTGATGTACCCATGTGTCAGTACATTAGTAATGCCATTACATGAAAGGAATGTTTTCCTAAAAGGCAAGACCCCGCTAATGACAAGGTAATGTGAAAGCATAAATTATGTTGGTGGTCAGATGAAACAGACTGCAGCTCTAGAGTCGGTCCAGCTCAGATCCAACTTACCTGCACGTCTTTTTTGCCACCTAGAATCTCAAGTTTATCGATGAAGTCCTCAAACTGTAGTTTGGGACAGAGTCTGTGGGCCCAGTTCTCCATTTTCTGCATGAGGACCTTAAGATCCTCAGCCTAAAGGTAGAGTCAGGTGAGGATAGACATTCATCACTCAGAATAAAGAAAGGCATTAACACACATTTAATACAGTTTGTATGAAAATGGCAGGAACAATCACCTCATGCCCTTTGCCTTTGAATTTTACATCATCAAATAAAGTACGTAAGGCTGGAAGTCCTCTTTCAGACAGCAGTCTGTAACAGAAGGACAAAGCGGGTGAGTCCTGGGCACATCAGTCTGTGGAGTTTGTGTAGTACAAATGCCACAAAAAGCAACACTTATTACCTGTGGGAGTCTAATTTAGGCTGGGGTCTCCTGACTGTTCGCCTTTTAGCGACTGGAACCTCTGGTAACTTTGAAACCTCTCCCTCTTCTGCATCTAAATACACAGCAAATATGGTGACTCAATAACAGCGGAACAGCAAATGAAAATTTAACACTGATATTATGGTGGGTGATACAAGGCAATAGTGCGTTGAGAGCATTGGTGTTGCCCTCACCACCAGTCAAGATGTCTCCCTGTGGGTCACCGTCTCCAGCTGAGAGGGGAGGCGAGAGAGGGGGAAAGGTGTCATCCTCTGTGTGCTCATAGTCAGGGATGTCACGCGGCCCATTTTCAAATGGACCACGCATGGCGCACAGATCCTGGAGAGAGAAGCCCATCTTCTCTTAGAATAGCTGGGACATTTTTATCAATAGACCCAAATGTTTAGTACATTATCAAAACCACCAAATATGGATATATTCTAAAAGATGTTTAAACTTGATCTTATTTGAACTCTCTCAGAACTCGATGCATCTATGCAACTGGCGTTTCCCCTTGAATGACTCAACTTGTTCAAATGATGTAACCTAGGTTAGCTATCTAGCTAGCGAGCTAGGTCAACTAGGCTACCGAGACATTTGTCTTGGGTTTGACGTAATGAATAACCATAACTGAGAATGGCCAGTTAGGTTAGTTGCGTACACTGAAAGCAAATGTTCAAGCCTGTTTAAGCCTTGCTTTAGCTTAGCTGTCTGGCTATTAGGAGTTAAGTTTGCTCTCCCTAACTAGTTTGCTGTCCTACCTTATTCAGCTAGGTTAGGTTAATACCCACAGTATGAGAAATCCTTCAACCAAGCATTTTAGGGTCAGCGTTTTGGGGTTAATAAATTATGTACCTATGTGAAAATCACGGGCACCTTAAAAAAGTAAAACTCGTAATCGTGACAGAGTATAGTTAACTTGGTAGACAGTAGGTTAGCATACCTGTCTATCTAAAACACAAGTATAAACAGCTAAGATATGCTAGGTAGGTTTGCTACAAAACCAAGATGTCTTCTGGCGGGTGATATAAGAGCTAACGTTAGCCAGCCAGCTAGTTGGATAGGAGTAACAGTAGCTAACGTCCTTTTCAGCCAAGCAAAAACTTTTAAAGCTTACCATGTCCTATAACTTGTCATATGTGAAAAGCTAAAACAGTTTCAGTCGAACAAAGGATAAACAGTAAAGTTAGCTAGTTGACTTACCTTAGGCAGAGACACTACAGTTAAACCTTTTCTAGTTTTACCGGTTTTTTCTCTCAGCCAACCAAAGCACCGGAAAAACTTTCCTTCTGGCATATTTGATCGTTGTTTCCGAGTGGAAGGCGCCACCTAGCAAGCCCACACAGCATACTGTTTTCCTTTTTCTACAGCTCGCTTTTCTGAAAATGCAATGTGCTGTTTCTTGTGGTCTGCTAGTTTTACACGTTTATATTCACAGACACGCCGCTCCGAAAAGGTATGTGAAAAGAATATGAAACGCAGGGCCGTGATACTTATAGAAGATATGGTTGTCAGAATTTTGTTTTTATTGAGCATTTTATTGATTTTCAATAAGTTATCTGCCTCTCCCCCAAACAGTCACACACAGAGCTTGATTTTTCCCAAATGTTTAAAAACTAATAAAAAGTTATTAAAGTGTGTTTAACCCAGGTAAACAAATAATGATCTAAAATCTCTACAGTAACTTGTATATCTCAAAATCTACGACTTTTCACCTCATATCATATACCAAATTTATTATACAGTGTGAAATCTGAGGCGATTGTACCGGGATGGTTTAGGACATTTTACATTGTTGCATTAACCTTGGTTATTCACATGTAGCCTCCACTGTTGTTTTTTTAACTGATACTGGCACACACGTCATAACCAGATACTTGACACTAGTGCAGCAGTCTCTTGCTGTCACGTATTCCTCTATAGGGATATGGTGAACATAATGGGAGCTGAGCAGACAAGACCTAGAAGCGACCTTTCAGCAAGAACATGATGAAAACCGCACTGAGCAGAATGCAGAGGGTGCCCACGATGGGGACCATAATCTCTGTCACCATCTCCATGTGGCTGGTCAGTGGATCTGAAAAACAACAGCACAGAATGAGGAGACCATATAAAGTAGCAGCTACTGGAAAAAAGAACAGCCTACATGAAGATGCACATTTGATTAAATGAGGAAAGATAAGCAGCATGGTAAACCCATGGTGGCACCTTTTTAGGGAGAGCTTGACAAGCAAGTCCTTGAAATGCTGGAAAGCAAAACATCAGTCAATGCAATCATATTGTTACTGGGTTTGCAGGATTTTCCCTCACTGTTCCTATTCATATCTGTTGTGCTCTTACTTCTCTTTGGCAAATAATGTTTGTGCATGACCTCCAATGATTACAGCCGAGCTGCACTGTAAAGATGCCAACATTCTCCATTAAGAAATTGTCTTTTGTTTGTCCCAGCTGGAACATCGCTGTCTTTAAGAAACATGAAAAATGCCATGCTGATACTGACCTGCTGCTAGAAGCTGGTTACTGGATATACACATCTCTGTTGCTTTCCTTTTCCAGCTCTCAATCTGTGGGTTACATTCAACACATATTCAACACACACACACACACACACACACACACACACACACACACACACACACACACACACATACAGAGACACAGTGAAACCATATAGGAAACAAATGATACATGCAGAGGACTGATTTAGATGTCTAAATGTATTAGCACACTGCATTTTACCATTTCTCTTAAATATAAGCAGAAGTACTTTCTGTAGCTACATCTGTATTTTCAAATCTGGTTTTATCACTATGTCAGTAACCATTGTAGAGAACCTTACCTCTCTCTGACTGGGGAAGCCATTAGAGTTGATGATGTGTTTGTAGTACTGAACTGAAGCTTTTGGGTAACGAGTCTTGTTTTTGCTTCTGAAGTCCACGTAGTACAGGCCAAATCTTTCTGAGTAGCCCTCATCCCATTCAAACTTGTCAAGCAGGGACCACACTGTGTATCCTTTCACATTCACCCCATCATTAATCGCTGATGGAAAAAGAAGACTGAAGTCCTTCACACTGTTTACTTGAATCAGTGAAGCTGGAAGTTATTAACAATTATAATGTAGCATCCATGTTTTGAAGTTTGTCACTGACCTTTAAGTATTTCATTAATATAATCCCTTAAGTACAGCATTCTCCATTCATCACAGAGATCTGTGCACACCATTTTCTCTAAAGCACCATTTTCAGTCACATATATCATAGGGTTTCCATACTGGGACTGGGTGGAAAAAGATGCATTTTGTAAGCACATTTCTAATATTAGAAGTTTGTATGTTCAGCTCAGATTTCTAGTGGTAGGGGAGCCCAAAACATATCAAAGCTATGCATTCTGGGTGAGCACACATCAACCACAGTAGATTGGACCAACTCCATCATTCCGCACTACCTTCACGAAGTTGAGCAGTTGACGGAAACCCCAAGGCACTGAGTAGAGCCATTCGGAACCAGCATTGGGCCACTGTGGGTCCACTAGCTCTGCCAGGTCGCTGTCGGTGAAGTAGCTGCTGGAGCGGCTCGAAGGGTAGTTCTTTTCTGTGATGTAACGCGTGGTGAAGTGCCCAATGCCCAGGAAGTCACAGGTGCCTTTGATGTAGCTCTTCTCCTGCGGGAGGAACGAAGGAAGGCGGGAGTCACCAAGACCCTGCCGTGTGCTCTTTCTGGCTGGAGAAATAAAGCCAAGACTAAAAGTCAGAACTCCTGACCAAAGTTAGAAAGTTAATGTCAAGAATAAGTCAGTATGTAATGCGGGTATATAACATTTTAATGACAGGATATGTATGATCATCCCCTTTGATGTTGATGCCCTTCAGATCCTGTAACTTGCCCACATATTCTTTCATCACTTGAGGATAATCTCCATTGAAAAGAGGTGTGGCAAACCAGCCCAGGTTGAACTGCATGTATCTGTCTGCTGCTTCGATGTCCATGTCATTCATGATGTCCACAGGCTCTCCCCAGTGAGTAGACAGAGAAATCCCCACCATGCCTGTAATTGGAGGAGACTTTTCAGCTTTCTGGATAATGCACCCATATGCATTACTTTATTGAGGATGGGTCCTACAATCCATGCTGTTCAAACCTGCTGTTATCGATTTATTTTAAGAGTGCTTCAGCTGAACTGTCTTTAAATCCTGATAGTAAATACTAAAATATAACTGAAAGATATATTTTGATTGTCGTAGACTCTGTAATCAGCAAACAAACAGTTCAGCATATTCTATTAACCAATTAACCATTAACCAATCAAAAAATGAATTTTCCAAGATGCGGCCCTCCCTGCTGGTGAATTATTTTGTGTGTGCGTACAGAACATAGAAGGCTAGGCTAAGCACTTGATCTGCATGTTGCTGGAGGGACAGACTCTGGAGAAATTCTTGGGTGGAGAATTTAGGATTGGAGGGAGGGGGTGGACTCTTTCAGTGACTCTTTCAGAAGTCTGCTGAGGTCTCCAACATCAGTTACAGCAATTTAATAACAACCTTATCAGAGCAACATTTGGTGATGTATGATTATTACCTTTCTGCGTATCTCGCCACTGGGTGTCGTAAGTGTGCCAAACTGCAGCATGTGCCTGTAGGATTGAAAGGTGGAGCAGGCTTAAGATAATTTAGCTTTAGCATACAGTATCTGACATTATCACAATAACACGTTTAAAAGCCTTCCAGCGTTGTATTCCTTCATTCAGAACAGATACGTTGTGGCTCCTTGTTTACCTTAATGATGTTGTGGGCAGCCTTGTAGGCACCAGTGCCCTTCAGTCTCAGTCCAGGAGCATGCTCGCCAGACTCATAGCCCTCGACAGCCATCGACTGCAAAGACATTGGGCTTCTATCACGTGAGCGTGCGCTTAAAAAAGTGCTATGACATGAGCCTTTATCATAGCGGTACAAGCCCACTTGTATAATGTTCATGGCTCTTACCCATGGGTCGTTGAAAGTGATCCAGTATTTCACACGATTCCCAAATCTCTCAAAGCACAGGCTGGTGTAGTCATTAAAAAAATTGACCATGCTGCTGTTCTGCCATCCGCCATATTTATCCTCAAGAGCCTAGAAATGCAAAATAAATCCAGATTTCCTGGTTCACTGCAGAAGTGGATGGATCAGAGCTCTGGCTGAAAATATCTCCATCACATGATTAACCTGGATAAACAAGCATGTCTATTTCTTTATATTTAAGTGTTGTGCTTACCAGAGGTGCCTGAAATACTTACATGAGGCAAGTCCCAGTGATATAGGGTGACAATAGGGGTGATGCGATTCTCTAAGAGAAAGTTGATAAGATTGTCGTAGTGCTGTATTCCCTTCTCATTGACTTTGTCAGCTAACCAACGGAAATATTTGTCAGAAAACAGTTCAGTACATATCTTGATTAAATGATGCTAATTTGAATGTCTGCCTTTCCCTCACACTTAATTCCGCTGGGAATGATCCTTGGCCAGGAAATCGAAAAGCTGTAGTGATTCAGCTTCATGTCCTTCATTAGTGAGATGTCTTCCTGTGAAAAAGAAAAAGAAGATATGAAGTCATTATTTAGGAGACCCGCATTCGGCTTATATATCTGTGACTGCCTCAATATCACCATTTCGGATAATCTAAAATGTTACATAGGATGTCATTACCTTGTGTAAATGTTACATACGGTGTCATTGTGCATCGTGTATCACCTTGACTTTGTAGTATCCCTCACAGGAGGAGTCTCCAGTGACATTCAGAGAGGTTTTTTCTTTCTTATGGCAGAAAATGTCCCAGATGCTCATCCCTTTGCCCTCTTTGTCCCAGGCTCCCTCTGTCTGGTACGCTGAGCTGCCAGCACCCCACGAGAATCCTACGGTAGTGTAACACACACACACACACACACACACACACACACACACACACACACACACACACACACACACACACACACACACACACACAGAACTACTTTCTTTGACGTATCTTGAATAGGTTATGAAGTGCAGAACTACAGTCTATCTGTGTGTCTTAATCAGAAGAAGTGCTCGCCTATTCCAGTCCAAACAGAAGAAGGGCTGGCTTTTTTATAGCCTTGTAAATTAGAAAAGCACTAAACATCCAATGGCTTTAGCAAATTTAATATGTGTTAGGTCACATTTGGACTATAAAGTGTTACCAGTGGGAAAGGTTCCATAGTAGAAGGATCCAATTTCATTCTTGGTCCTGTCAAAGTCCCCAGTAGCACACACCCACAATGCCAAAGCAAAAATATGGCACACCCTAAGCAGCCTGTTCGATTCCACCATGTTCTTCTCATTTACCAGTTACACTGGCACAGGAAAAACACCTGTGTGAGACTCCCTTACCAGCAACACCTGCACACACAAATTAGTTTGTTAGTTACACATTCAAATGTCAAAACGTGTAGCTCTCCAGGTTCACCTAATCACATTAAAGATTCTATCACCAGATACCTGCACAGGTAAATTAGTCTCACCACAGACACCTGCGCAGATAAAACATCTCACCAGTTGTACTTACTTAGGTAAGAACTTTGTCTTGTCAGTTACGACTGCACATGTAAAAAAAAGTTCAATTTATGTCTACTACCTCTGAAGTGTTACAAGAAAAAATCCTTCATATTTAATCTATCAGAGGTATTTATGTACAATGTGACATTGTTTATATTGTTTATATTTATCGGTCTTATTCATATCTGTAAACATTCCTTAACTGAAATATTAACATCGATTATCATATAGTAGGTTAACCCCAAAACCCTTAAAATGGAGTTTTAAGTAAATGTCATAGTAAACATCATAATTTACTCAAAGTGGTCAAACCTTTAAACCATGTAAGCATGCAAAAAGCATGTCATACCTAAAGGCCAGCGCTGGCTTACATGCAGTCAGTCATACATGCAAAACAAGTATACACTTTCTGTTAGATGTATGAGCCAGCCATGCGATGTGCTGACAAAGAATGACCTCAGAGACACATGGAACATCAGCTCATCCAGTGCAGCCAATATGAAGTGGTCGTTAAACACAGGAACGTTAGCTCGATCGGAAAAGAAAAAAGAAATCTGAACTATCCAGGTGACCCCTCTGAAGCCTAGTCAGTGCATTGTCCTGGGTAGGGCTGCATCAAACACATACACAGCCGTACCTGTTTCGTCGGCTGCGATTATCCCAGCTGGAATCTACTCCAAAATGTCCGAAGGTTGTCCGAGCTTCTGGACTTAATTCATCGTCACAATGATGTGCAGAGGCGCTGGCCAACAAATCGCAAACCAGCACCGAAGCGTCCAGCAAGTCCGGCAGGTTTGGGACGCCTGGCGTGACCCGGGCGGAGGAACAAACAGCCCCCATTCAGGGTCATTGAGGCGAGATAGGGAAAGTGCTGCTGCAAACAGCTTCCATAGAACTCCAGAGAACTGACTCAGTAAGCAACTCTGATGATACTGATGCTGATCAAATGGCTGGCAGGGGCCCTATGGAGGTGGTGAGGAGCAAAATTTTAAAACCTATAAACAAAAAAATTACACAATGTTGTGTGATATATATCGCATTTACAGCACAAATCACATCAGGAGTTGCAGATGGTCCACTGGAAGTAGCTTCACGTCTGTTAACAGAATAAGAAACTGGAGTTTTACTGGATGAATTGTTGGTAAAAGAGGTTGCATTGTAAAGAGGTTGCACTGTAAGTGACACAATCATGAAATGCATTTGTTCACTCCTGATTCAATTCTCATGCATTTTTTTCTAATTGTTAAAGAATACATTTCTCTCCATGCCACAAGTGACTGTAGGTTATTTGTGCTGTAACCTACATGATTTACTCTGGTAATCTCTAAAGAACTATCCACTGAAATGAACTCTCTAATGTTTATTCAATCTAAAAATGTATTTGCACAGATCTCCCTGTTTTGTGTGTGTGTGTGTGTATGTGTGCTGCATGTGTGAGTGTGTGTGTGTGTGTGTGTGTGTGTGTGTGTGTGTGTGTGCACACGTGTGTGTGTTTGTTTGTAGAACGAGTTATCGTATTATGCACCAGTACCTGTAAGCACAGAGACATTTTCTTATATAAGCAGTACTGGGTTTCGACAAAAGTATTTCGACAATTCACTGTACTGTGTTTAGCATATGAATACAGAGAGGCTTCAAAGAGCCCAAAATCAAATGAGCATTCTAGTAATCCCTTATTCTCTTAATCTGCTGTATTTAAGGGTTGGTTTAGTGCCCACCATGAGCTGAAATGATCTTTACTAAGCTCCCAGGACTTGTCCAACAAGCCAGGTGTGTTTACAGTGAACAAGAACAGAACTACATCATTTCAGGCTGATGTTTGACCAGTCGATGAAGAGATCTATGTTCTCATAACGTCACCTCTGAGAATGCATCCAAGTATCTTTAAACAACCATAGATCTATATGGTTCATCTGAGGTGGACTTGGACAAGGAATTTATTTCATATGTGTCCTCTCATGGACAGATCAAACTTGCGCACGAGCGTCAACTTTTTGTACCTGATTTTAACATGTTTTCACAGATACTGCCTTCTTGCTAGACAGAACATTTGGCACCCAGTATGTGATCCTGTGTAAATCTGTTTCTGATGATAAATGTGCCCTGCCCGGTGTTGCATGTAAATGTGCTCTGTCAGTAATTTGTACCCCTCTTTTGTGTCATGCAGCAAGCTGGGGTCTCTACTCCAATGTGCCTTTTATGGGTCCACTGGAAGAGTGAGTGATTTCTCTGTATTTACATGTTTATGGAAAACAAAAACACACAGCGGTGTGAATCTTGTGATTTTCCTGGTTTATCCCTAAAACTGTAAAATTGTCACTAAAAATGTGTAAACTGTTCCGTTTTATTCCTTTAGATTATTTTTGATTATTTGTAATCTTAATTATTAGAATATAAAAATGTATCCAAAGTCTGCACTCTAGGACAGAAACGATTTGGACAATGTACCTCCAGAACACACAGCGTTTGCAATTTCCTATTGAAAGAACAAGAATAAAATAGGGACATGACATGTTCTTGTGTGTATTTGCTTAAAAACTGTAAACGTAAAAAATGTACGTGTTCTGGGTCAGATGACCCTTTTCGAGCAGAGGAACTTTGCTGGCCGGCGTTTCGACTTGAGCTCAGGCTGCCACAAGTTAAGTGACAAGAACTTCTCTGAAAGATGCAACTCTGCGCAGGTCCAGAGTGGAGCGTGAGTTCTGTCACATGCAGTCACACACTCACCAAGAACCAAAAAAATAACACATAACTCATTCACATAAGACTCCAAGGTGAAGCTGCACTGACAGCTGCCATCCACTCAATACCGATCTGACATGTTTTTGTTAATAGTTACTGTTGTTGCTTGTGTTCGGATTCTCATGCCTTCTTCACAGGTGTGTTCCAAGCCATTGTGTGCAATAGTTACTGCTCTAATGTGTGGGTTTGAATTGTTTGTTGGGAGCAACTGGGTGGGTTATGAGCACGAGAACTTCCGTGGGTGCCAGTATTTGTGGGACATGTGGGACAGGGGAGAGTATAACTGCTTGGATAATTGGTGTGCCCAGAGTGACAGAGTGCTCTTCTGTACGTACAGTGAAGGAGGTGAGATGTACAACACATCACATGCCTGCATAAACACACTAGGCCATAAATACATGCCTGCAAAAATACACGCAAATTATGATACATTTTTTCCAAACAAAAATTGCTCTAGGTGCGTGTGTGTGTGTGTGTGTGTGTGTGTGTGTGTGTGTGTGTGTGTGTGTGTGTGTGTGTGTGTGTGTTTAGCTCTTCCTCCTGAAGGCTTGCTGTCAAGATATCAGCATGTTTTGACTTACTTCAGAAGAGAGAGAAATTACCCTGCAGACAAGTGCTTAATGTGTGACTGACATGTAGATCATTACTGTACATACCATACCCACCTTCTTGCTAACAAGCCACGCCTGGCATGTGTAGGATATGAGCCCTCCACATGCCCAGCTGTTCGAGTGGCCTGCGTTCTCTGGGAGGAGGACTGTGCTTCAGGACAACATTCCCAACCTGATGAGCCGATACAGTCTCAATACAGTATCCTCGATCCGGGTCCTGGGTGGAGTGTGAGTGGCTAACTCCTTCTCTCTCTCCCTGTCTCTCCCTCTGCCTCTCTCTGCCTATCTCTTTCTTTTTTGTTTCATTCTTCCTCACATACTTTTTTCGTTGCATTCCTTCCTTTTTTTTTACTGACTTACAATCTGCAAAACTTCCTTTCTGCCATATAACTGTGGTCCTACAAATGTTTCTGCTATTTTTATATATAATTAAACAAAAGGGTTTGTTGAAGTGCTACACAATCATGTTACCCCTGCAGTTTTTTTATTCTACCTGTGTGTGTGTGTGTGTGTGTGTGTGTGTGTGTGTGTGTGTGTGTGTGTGTGTGTGTTTGTGTGTGCACGCATGTGCATGCAGCTGGGTGGTATAGCAGGAGCCCAACTACAGAGGAGAACACTACATCCTGGAGAAGAAGGACTACATGAGTTTCTCAGACTGGGGAGCTCCAAGCAGCACCATGGGCTCCATGCGCAGGGTCCGCTTCAGCTGACTTTCCTCTCCCACCTTTTGACAAGTCCCTTCTCAAACCCTCTCGCCACGACGTCACCTTTTACACATCACACACCAGCTGAGCAGTTCACATCCATTCAGAAAACCTATTTTAGTAATAAACTTTTGAGAAAGACAAATTCTGTTGTATTGTGGTTTATTTTTAGCCAAAGATTGCAGAGGCTGTAGGGACTGCTCAGAGATGTAACACTGACTGTTTGCACGCCCTCTTGTGGTGTGTTTTGAAGTAACTAACTCGGTTAAAACACTTTGATTTGAACCACTCAACCTCAATTAGGCTTTTACTTTTATAGGTGCTGCGCTCAGATTATTATGAAAAGCAATGTCTACGAGGGCCTTTTAATTTTATACTTATGTGCTATAGTTTGGCTCTTGAATGAATTAGGTTACCAGCCCCATAATAACCTTTCAATATTTAATATTAATCAGTTACCAAAATTCTGATGTTCAGAGAAGAAGAAAATAAGCATTTATTCATAGTTTGTTTATGTACAGACACATTTTTAGTATTGTGATCTCTGAGGGGATATTTAATCTAGCACACATTTACTTTTAAATATGTTTTAGCAAAAACTGAAAAAAAAACAAAAAAACAACTCTTGATTTGTGTCTTAATAATTCACCCATGGCTATGTAACACAATCTACTCTGTATATACTAATGACCTTAGTCTCAAAAGTTCCATCATTTCCATGCCTCTGGCAGTGGGAATAAACTGACTGTTCCCAGCCTGTGACCTAGAGCAGTGCTTAAACAGCTTAAGTCCTCAGTTACCTAAGAGCCCTGAGCACAGCTGAAGGCCCATTCAGTGGACATGAGAGCATACGATAAGGAATTCACACGGCTTTAGCGCTGGCTCCCGACTCCTCCACACATGCTGGGTCCCAGTTCGTGGCAGTGGACGAGAAGGGTATTTCCACCAGCCGTGGGGGCAGCAGTTGCTCTCCTTCTGTCTGCCCGATGGCCCTGGTCTCCGTGTCTCTCTCATGGGTGCCCGGGTAGTGCTGAGATACACGCTGGTGCCAGCTGATGCATCTAGTATTGCCAGACTGGGAGACAGAGAATGACGCACTCTGTGGCGGTCAGGTGTCAGCTTTGTAGTTTCTCTGGTAGAGACTGAGATTAGGGTAACGGGAAAAAATTAGTTGAAAAAGTGACTTGTTCAGAGCATCAAGGGTGTATGCTCTTGAAGCAGAGCTTATCATGATGCAGTGTAGTACATGAGACAGTGTAGTATAAGAGACAGTGAAAGAGAGCAAGAAAGAGAGAGATAATTCATGTAAGGGTTTCTGTCACTATATACATCTCTGATGAGTCCTGAGTTTTGTTTAGGCCAGTGGGTAAATGTGAAAGAAAGCGAGGGAGAGCAGAAAGAAGAGTAGAGAGAAGAATGTGATGAAAGTGAATTCTGCAGGGCAAAGCCAAGCTTTTGTAAACAGGCTTTAACCAGCTTCATCTGAAAGTATAAAAGTCAGTTCATGAAATGACTTGAAATGGCCCACAAGTATGCCCCAAACAGAGTCTGAAAACAATGGCTTTGACAGAAGTATAATAAGTGGAAGTGGTGGAAAGATGTGGTCAGGCCAGCGTGCTTTATGTTTGAGGCCATCAGTTTAAACAGGAAATATAGGATTGTGGATCTACTGCTTTAGGCCTTAATACTGGAAGCCCATCACTAAGCTCATCCTCTCTCCCTCTCTCTCCTCCCTCTTTTTCTTTCTTTTTTTTCTCTCTCTCTGTCTGTCTCTCTCTCCTCTTTCACACCCACATACACATGCATTTCTCTACTAGATCTGGCTTTGGAGATGATGATGTGGTTAGATGGATGGGAGGGGCCCTGTGTTTTTCCTCTATGAGCGATTTGGTCACAGCTGAAACTGTAAACTAATTGACCACCCATACACTGCATTCCTCTGTCCCTGCAAGAAATTGTGGTTCAGTACTGCGACTTTCCTTTCTATCTCTATCTCTCTCTCTCTCTCTCTCTCTCTCTCTCTCTCTTTCGCTCTTGCTCTTTCCCTCTCTCTCCCTTTCTTTTTGTCAACCAGAAACATGCAGTCTCTTAGATATACACCCCCCCAACACAGATTGGTACAGAAACATGCACACACACACACACACACACACACACACACACAAAGCAGGCAACAGTTCGTATGCTATCAATCAGGCCTTTAACCCCCCTCCTTTACCCCCCTCTACCTCAGTTTTCACCCCCACCTGAGAAAAAACCCCAGTGACTTATGCATGCCTCAACCAGTAAAAGTCTCTCAGACAAGCTGTCACTAGCCAGCTGCAATCAATAGCATCCCCATTACAAGCCACTATCAATATACTTCAACCAATACAATGACTATCAAACTGCCACAAATATCAGTTTCCTTTAAGACGAACTCTAACCCCAGCTTCCTTAACTTGTTATTTTATTTTTCTTTGAGCCATTAACAGGGAGGCAACATCCTTTTTGTGCTTGACTTCAATTCTGCTGCCAAACGTCAATATATATTTCGTTAGCTATGCGTGAGAATGAGGTTTTTTTTTGTGTGTGTGTTTATACTGAGGTGTGTGTCTGTTTGTGTGTGTGTGTGTGTGTGTGTGTGTGTGTGTGTGTGTGCGCGCGCGCGCGCGCTTAACATTGCATATCGTTGGGTGGCCCACAATTATTCCTTGACTGAGAAATACGCTCTTGTTATCAGTGCATCTCCATGGCGCAGACATGATAGAGTCTGCTGCGCTGAATTCTTGCACATTCCTATTCATGTTCCCATTAATCTCGTGCTACTCACAATGCTAGCGTTTGTAAACTAATCCCAAAATGCAGCACATTTCTTTTAAGTGTGTGTTACACACGGACGTTGACTCCCAGCGCTTGCGTTCAAGCATATCGCACAGCGCACAGCGACCTGGTACGGCCGCATCCGTTCGCCCCGGAGCGCTTTTCCCTCGTCTAGGGTCTGACAGCCGCAGACCAAGACAAACCCCCGGGCTTCGTCCCGCGCGTGAAGAGCGTCGCCGTGTGCCAGCGCGCTTTGATCACGCTCTCGAGCGCGGCGCAGACAAGCACCGACGCCTTGTGCGATACTTCCTCAGCCTCCACCGGGAAATTCCAGCAGCTTCGGGAGAGAGAGCCTTCATGTCGGCGCGGATTGCACCTTCAGCTTTTGCTGTAAATGCCAAGCTCTGAGGAGGGGTAAGACGTACTGCTTAGACCTTCGACCCGTTATCATGATCATCGTCATTTTAAATAACAACATGATTTATTTTATTCCCGCCACTTATTTCAAATGAAACGTGTCTGAAATAAATCCGGTCAAACCCAATGGCTTACTCCTAAAGCTGACCTCAGTTGTAAGTCCCATGATGTAATAATTTTATTCGCTAGCTCTGGATAACCGGATGCTAATACTGCAGTTATCACTGATCCTGCGCGCCTTCGCTCAGCCAGCTACTTCTAGGGTACAGCAAGATTTAATTACAGATGATCTCACGAGAAAATACCTTGCAGGGCTTAACTGCACATGCCTACATGTCTGACAAGCTATTTCAGGACAATTATCAGGAAAATCTTGATGCTACAAGCCGGTATGTGGCGTGGCGTCTTGTTACGACATGCTTTCAGCTCTGGGGCCAACAGACACGGGAATGCCTTGTAGAGGCAGCCGGCTCACTGTCGAGGACAAAGCTACATTTGCCGAAACGGAACCTCAGCAGTAATTCTTCTTTTTTTTTTTTTTTTTTTTTTTTTTTTAATATCTTATATGGAACTCTGAAGGGGTATTGAATAAAATACATTAAGACATACAACATAAGTCGTGCAAAGGCAAATTGCTGCCTTTGAAGATGGTTATCATAGAATATTCTCTCTGTTTGATGAGCTCTGTGTTATGCCTCTAGGGACTCGATGGCAGCCAGAAAAAAAGGCTTCAAAGTGAATAGGCAACGGAAAGCCATGGGCCGGAGGATATGACTTCAGTCAGAGACGGGACACTTTGGAATGCTGGTGTCTTTTGTCCCAGGTCCTGATGTGAACTCCCAGTCTGGAGGCAACCACTATGGCCACCTGTGAACCACCATTATCACCAATACTCATGCACAAACACACACACACACACACACACACACACACACACACACACACACACACACACGACGACATGGACCAATTAAGGCTCCTGTATTCACGCTTCCATTCAGCCATAACAAACAGGCCCTGTGCTGCTGCTAGGACTGCCGTCCTTCTGTCACACTCCTCATTGTATGTGTGTGCATATGTTCCTGTTTAGGTTCTGTGTTTTATAGACTGTACATGTATGAGTTGTGTATGCGTTTATGTGTTGTGAGCATGTGTATAGACTGTATGTGCATCTATGGGTTGTGTGCATGTATAGACTGTGCATACATGGATTATATGCAAGTGTGTAGTCTGTGTGTGCATGTATGTGTTGTGTGTGAGTGGATTATGTGCCTGTGTATAGACTGCATGTATGGGTTATGTGTACATGAACAGAGCATGTTGCCAATTATAATCAGCTCTGCTGCAATTTCTTGCTCCTCTCTCCCAGTCAAGCCTGACCAAAATCATGAATTTCAGTTTGTGCTGCAAGCCAAAATGGAAAACATAAGAATAGAATTTTGAAGCAAGACTATGTGATTTGTTAATACACAAACGAACAATAAAATAATTGGAGGAAACATCCGCTGCATGTTTGCATAGCATATAGTATAATTGTTGATGTATTGTTTATATAATTATTTTTGTTGATATAGGAAATTGACTGCAATGCTCGGTCAAACATTCATGCTTATAGACATTTGCTTCATGTGCTCTATTTGCTAAAATCTTAAGCCTTTCGAAGAGGGAGCTTGAAGCCCAGCTCTGAAAGCAGCAACCAACATCTGTTTTCAATTACACTGGGAGGGCTGAAAATGCCTCTTTAAAAAGGCCTGAGTTTGTTTGGCTGTTTACATTTGCACCGCTGTCCCCGCCCAGGCGGCAGCGTGGAGGTGGGACCAAGCAGCAGCCGGCGAACCAGAGGGCAGCATCAGCCATCACTCAGCAGGGCTCCACGCCACCCACTGCGCTACTGATCGTATCAAATGCAAACACAGGCTGGAGCGGTTTACTCGCTGGCACGCAGGCCCGCCACTGCCCTACGCCCGGCTGTGGGGAGCTGCTCTCCCAACACATTCCACTTGGCCTGCATCTCAGAAGGTCTTTAAAGCATTGCTGGAGGCTTTGTCATGCCTGTTACATTTCCTGTTACATAGGCTTTGTCATGCCTGTTACATTTCCTGTTACATAGGCTTTGTAATGCTTGTTACATTTCCTATTACATAGGCTTTGTCATGCCTGTTACATTTCCTGTTACACAGGCTTTGTCATGCCTGTTACATTTCCTGTTACATAGGCTTTGTCATGCCTGTTACATTTCCTGTTACATAGGCTTTGTAATGCTTGTTACATATACTCTCTTTCCCTCTAGGGTTTTGACACCAGATTCTGGACCATTTATCAGTTGTCAAATGACAGTAGTGGCTAGGCAGATTATTTTGATGACAGTTTACCAGTCATATCCAATAAACATAACTTTATATGCTATAAACATACTGTACATTTTCAGTGCATTCTACCAAAAAATACATTAAAAAACAGGAAAATTCAGATGATCATAAATGTTACCAGCCTTCAACATTCAGCCTTCAACATTCCAACCTAATCAAGCCTTATTAAGCCTAAATACCATCTTACCTAATCTAATCATTATTAATCAAAGTGTACTGGTGGATATTTATATCCTTACATAATGTCTTTTCCTGGTTATTTCTGTCCCTACTGGGACAGATTTTACTGTATTTGATTGTACTCATAGCCCATGAAGTTATTCACCAACTACAGATATTGCATGTTTGCTTCTACGTATAAGCTTGGAAATAATGTTTAGTTTTGAGTCTGGAAGCAGTGCTCTGGAGTGTTTCTGGTCAGCTCTTAACACTCTTATAGTGCAGCCATTATGGGCTTAGAAACATGGATGCCTAAATTAGACCTGCTCTGCACTCATGTCACAGTCAATCCCTACCATGTGGAGTGACGGGGACCATGAAGCCACAATCGTGAGGCCCAGCAGTGCGTGCATGTGTGTGTGTGTGTGTTAAACTATAGCTCTTAGCAGGGTCCAGCCCACCTAAACCATGGTTTGAGCATTGCCAGTGCCACCATTTTGGGGAACAGATTTTTTTTTAAATTGTTTTGTGTTTTTCAACCATTTTTATACTGTCAAAAATGGAAACTTGTGGTTGTAAAAAATATTGAAAATGATGGTTAATTTTTTTAACTTCTTTGTCATTCAAAGAAAGTATTTGTGTGTGTGTCTGTGTGTGTGTCTGTGTGTGCGCGCGTGTATGTGTGTGTGTGTGTGTGTGTGTGTGTGTGTGTGTGTGTGTGTGCGGTGATATTGTGTGCATGTGAGAGATATTGCAGAAAGAGAAAAGAGAGCCAAATCTCATTCTGTGTGCCCTCCTGTGCGTGTCATTAGCACTGTAAACTTCCACCCAGTGAACAAAACTCTTCCTGTTTAGAATACAGTTTGTCTCTGATACCAAACTGGACAGCATTTACCCTTAGCCACTGACCTGCAGTCAGTTTTGCATTTCTTATTACAACTATGTATCCTAGGCTTAGTGGGTGAGAAACAGTTCCCCAATCAGGTCTTTAAGGCCCATTCTGTATGGTCTCCTCCCTGGGACACCTGATGTCATTCTTATCTCACTGACAGTTAACTGTTACTGCTCTGTGTCAGTGACGCAGGCTTCGGGAAAACGGGAAATGATTAAAAAGGGGAGCATAAGGGAGGGATGGTGGGAAGGAGAGCACGAGAGAGATAAGACGGGGGGATTTGGTTAGCTTGTCCTGATATGATAGGAAGGAGATGGCTCCTCTGGGTATCATATGGAAGTCTGTGGCTCATGTGCCTTGATAAGTGACAGAACCCATACTGAAAGATTTGCCTTATCGCTCCTTGACTTACGCCTTACTTTTTGCCAGATCAGTTCTGAGAAATATGACCTATATTACCAAACATCACCATATATCTCATACACATGGTCTGTTTGCTATTGTTAATGAAGTCCTTTCTGACAAATATGTCAGTTTTACAAAAATCATTTACAACTACAGCACACGATTCTACATGTTCATAGGAAATTGAACATCTGTGTACATATAATAAACCTTTTAAAAGTAGGCTTGTAAAAAAGTGTTCAACACAGAAACTGAGGGAGACAGGCAGAGAGTAAAACTGAACCGGGACTAAGAGAATAGAGCATACTTACGGAAAATAAACATCAGAAGAGGTACTGAAGAAGGAACCTAATGGGAGAATCTTATCTTCTGATATTTGTCCTTAAATATCCCAAGTCATGTCCCCTTTCTCCTCTACACACTGAACCTTCCTCCCCAGGCCTGTTCTGCTCAAAGCCAGACAGGGACAGGAAGTTGGGGGACGGTTTGGTAGTGGTCTGGCCTCTGACCCCCTGAACTGCAATACTTTGTGCTTTGAAGTTTGGAAGGAGAATCACATGCAATTACTTGTGATATAAAGCACATTCTCCAAGAGTGCTCAGCCCATGCTGAGCACATCCTCTCCTTCCCTTTCACACACACACATAAACTCAGTAAACTCTATACACCATATAACGGCCCATAACATTCACAGCCTTTCAAAAAGAGATTGTAGTTTTTCTTTAATGTACACACACTTTGGAGAATGCTGAGGGAATGAAATTTTGTACATTTGTCAAATGTAAAAACTATTCACCTAAACATTAGGAATTCTGCAAATTAGGTTACTGCAAAGAAATGTTTACTGTTAAAAAAGTGGTAGCACAGACATATAGCATGTGTTTACATAAATTCATCAATAATGTAATAATAAATAAAACTAATTGAAAGGTGCTGAAGAGCAATTGTTTCCTTCCAGTCCTTACAATAACAGCACCTTTGCCATAATCATTTCTCTTAATTATTCCTCTTGCCTATCTGCAAGCTCTGATTAGCAGAGTTTCACACTGGACTGTATGTTGAGGTGCCTTTTGTAAAAGTTTTATTGAAATAACATTTATTTAGTTCTCTACAGAGACAGAAGGAATTATCTGCAGTCTGAATCCAAAATGATTCCCTACTTCTCATGAAAAACATTACATGTGCTAATGAAGGATTTTAGATTTGAGTGCAGCTCAGACCAGGGCCAGTAGTTGTACTATGCAGTATTATGTCCATGCAGACAGACCAAGTAGCTTGTGACTGCTGTCCAAGAGCATGGTCAGGTCTTTCAGTGAAATCAATGCAAATAAATGAATTATTAGACAAAAACAACCTTGATTTAAAAAATTCTATTAAACTAAATGGTACGCATTAATAAGCTCAGGAGTGCTATCAGTCTAGGCTACTGATGAACCTATGGACTAGCTAGCATTCTGAATGTTTTACATAGCGAGAATTAGCTTGGTATCCATGTGGTTGAAAGAAACAGATAAATTTTTCTTTTCAACAGCAAATGTTAAGTCACTGGTATAACTTTTGGAAAGACAAAAGTAACAGAAATATATGTAAATGGTTAATCAGACAGCCATGTGGAGGTAGTTTCTCCAACTTTTGCATGGTACAGCTATTGAAATTGCATGACCTAACCAAGTTAGTGTTCTAGAACACATCTTGGTGTCTCCGTTGAGAACGTGCCGTGTGTTGGGAAAGGTCCCAGCGAGCAGTGCATTCAGGGAGGGGTGGAAAAAACCTCTGCTTCCTCTGGAGAGCAGGAATGTGAAGCATTCCCTATAGCAACCGCAGACCCTGCAGTCAGAGGGGAGATGGGAGCAGGGTGTGTGGTGAAGAGAAAGAGAGGTCACTCTGCGCACTTTCCCCTTCTATTTTATCTCTCACACCATCATGTCTTTATTCACTTCTCTCTCTCTTTGTCTCTCTCCCGCTCTCTGACTGTCTTTCTCTAAGTTTTCAATTCAGTTATAAATGAGCTTAATTGGCATGTAAAAACCATATTGTATTGCCAAAGCTTTCACAGATAAACGGAAGTAATGTACACAAACAGTAACGTACACAAAGACAGATGAACAGTGCGATGTACATGTAATGTGTATACATATACTGTATATATACTCATACATACAATACATTATCTCATATAACTCTTTGTCTGTGAGTCTGTTTCTCTCTCTCTCTTTCTGTCTATGTCCCTGGTCTTTTTTAACCCTGTTGAATAAATATGCAATGCGAAGTGTTGTAGAGTGGGCAGCTCTGCTGTTTAGTTCTGAACGTTTTTCATGTATGTAAATTGTCTCATAAGTGGATCAAAATGTATTCTGCACATATATCTGTGTAGTCTTCACTGAAATTTGTGCTTATTTAATTGAAATATTGTACTTTTTAAACAAGTCCCAAAGATCATTTTGGGTTTCTCAAAAGCATTTTAAAGCAAACATCATCTTTAAATAGTAGAGCATGTATTACACTGAAAACTCTCATTTAAGATGATCTTAACACTACGATGATTTTGGGAAATGCAGCCCAGATTATTCTGCTTTCTAAATAGTATGATGGAAGCACAGAAAATATAAAAATGGGATTGTTGGCTGTATTGTGTGAACATTAAAGAGAAAGAGAGAGACACATAGAGGGAAAGAGAAAGATGGAGACAGGCTGATGATCCTACTTTGCCAAACAATAAGCTTCCTGTGTTTTTCTGCCACTGTGCCAACCGTAGTTACAGCACACTCTTCCATCCACCCACACATGTACACCTACACACACACACACACACACACACACACACACACACACACGCGCACACACACACACACACACACACACACACACACACACACACGTGCAAACTCACCAAACTGTCTTATACACAATCTAACATCACAATCACAACGCCTGTGCTCTCAAAGCAAAGCACTCTTCCTGAGAGACACAGTGTTTTCCTTTATGTCTCCCTTCCGCTCTCTCTGTCTCTTATCTTTAAGGAAAAGTTCCTCTGACCCCTGGCGGGACCAAGACTCAAAACAGCTCTTGCTGGGGGCTGTGCTTCCTTGCACTTGCGTCTTGAGGTCTTGATTGGTTTGAGGAAGACACAGCCAAGAGCACTGAGATACTATTGTACCATTCAGAAGAGTATAATTCATACTTCATACTACATACTTCTTTACTGGCAACATGAATGCAATAATTTATTACATAGTTCTTTATTAATTTATATGCATAAATATAAATAGTTATGTATATAAAAATCTGAATTAAATCCCTGGAGATAAACAAATATTTCACTATATTTTCACTATGTATTATTGTAATTAGGTTCATGTTGCTTTGATTTAAATACGTAAATATGCATAGTGATATGTATAAAAATATGACTCCTTGAGGATAAACAATTAGTTCCCCATACAGAAATGCTATACTCTAATTTGATTCATGTTGCCTCCCACAGACCCAACAAAATATCAAATATGTCCTTTTCACACAGGTAAAGTTATAGTTCATTTTGGTGTCTTTAGTTTTACATTTTTAACAAACAAAATTGTTAAAACTGTAAAATTGTCATGTTGCACTTTTATGATATGTCAAAATATTAATGCTTATTAAGACATTTGGGGGAAATTTTTTTTTCAGATGTTTCAAATGGTTGCAGGGCAGGATTAAATGTCAGATGAAGTGAGGAAGTTGTTCCTTAGATTACTGAGGAATATGCTAAAGTTGCTTTACTAGAGTAAAATAAATGTCATCAACAGGATGTCCAGTAATTCCATATTTTTGTTTACATGTAATGGAAAGAGCTAATCATGAAGTCCAGCAGAAGAAAAGTTTCTTTCAGCAGAAGGTTTATGAGTCATGATGAAAAGCACAGGCAGAGTGGCAGCACCTGGAGGTGACACAGAAAGATGGGATGGACAGAGGAAGAGAGAGAGAGAGAGAGAGAGAGAGAGAGAGAGAGTGAGAGAGAGTGAGAGAGAGAGACAAATAGGAGGAGAGTGAATGAAATGGAGAGAGAGCTTATATCTGCAGGAGCCGGGGGGGAGTGTTTGTATATGGAGCTCAAGTCTTTATCTCCAGCCTGTACTGACGCCGTGCTCTTCCTGTCTCAAATCTCTGCTGATTTACTCTCTCTTTTGCCTCTCCCTTTCTACTCGTCCCTCCTCTTCCCTCCCTCTCTCCCTCCCTCTCTCGCTCCTTCCTTCAGAGCAGTCAGCCCCTGAGGCACCCTGCCTGACTGTGCCACCCACCCCCTGCCCCCACTGTGTCTCACTCCTGGAGATTAGATCCAGTCTCTGTACCTGCTGACGTAAACAGCGGTTGGCCAAATGCACGCAAAGCCCATTGCTGTGGGTAGGACATGCCTTTCATAAGGGTAGTGATGTACACAGGGACTTGCAATCTTTGTCTCTGACTGCCCCCCCCCTCTCTCTCTCTCTCTCTCTCTATGTCAACAAAAAACATAATGTTCCACAGAAAACTCCAAAGAAATACTCAAACCCTGACAATGTGCAGCACACAACTTTTCCAATGATCTGTAACGCAAGCAGTTGTGGTTGTTCTCTTATTTTCAAACATGCTAAAGTTCATTTTTATTGCATGAAGTCTTTTTTTCTAACAGCTGCTATAACAGCGTGCAGTTAGCAATGCAAGCCTAGCGATTGCCAAGTCAATAACCACCACCCCATCCCTCAGAAGTACATCATGATCACAGGACAGCAGGACCAGACGCTGGGTGCCTGCGCTGGTGTGGGCACTGAAGCTGATCCACCCCCGTCTGGATCTGAGTGGCGCCTCACACCCCGAGTGCCCACCAATGGGTGCGTTTTTCCACCTTTCCATTGTTTTCTGTCCCGTTTACTTCCCCAGTTTCTTAGATATCGCCCCCCACCCCAACCACTCAAACACACAACCACCCAACCCCTCCATCCAAATTCTAAACATGGGCAAGTTGAGAAAGCACGTACGGGGTGAAAGCTGCACAGAGAGCCTGGGGTCTAGCATTGGCCTGCTTGGATGGATTCATATGAATGTCTCACATGACTGTTTCATCTCACCAGGAAGCCCCCAAGAATCCATTACCTAGAGGCAGGCCAAAAAATTGGTTTAGAGTGTTTAAAACTTTTGATTGGACATGGGGGTCTTTTTGTATTACTAACACTGTGGGTGATATAAAACAGCTCCGTTTCGTTTGCTCATCTTATAACGTCTGATTTCAAGATACAAAGAAGGATGGCATTCTTTTTTATCATGCATGAATGTCAACTGAAATTCATGCACAGCTGGCATTTGTTTAGAAATGTGGACACAGAGAAAAAAGAACTGACCAGCACGCAAAGAGAAAAACAGATGTGCTTTCATTATTTAGTTCATTTTAATTGCTGAGTGATTGTCTTGGCCTGAACTGTACATTTTAACTGTCAGACTGACCTGAACTGATATAACTAAGGATGATCATATAATATTTCATAGCTAAGAACTTATTGCATCAGACCACCTCACACACCCTGACATAAGGATCTTATGTAATCTTACAACACTGATTTGGTTGTGCTGTCAGTGGATGGATAATGGTGGTTTTGTGCATGTCCTCGACACATTAGATTTGGCAACACTTCCAGTTAGCTTAGCTGCTAAGCATTAGAATTAACATTTATTGCCACATTTATAGTCCAGACAGGTTTACACCTCTTCAAATGTCTAGAGGTCTGTAAAAGTCCACAAAAGAACAAATACCCTCTAGTAACCAGCTAGTTAGGTACAGCTAAACAGGGAGCCATCTCTTCAATCTACCTAAAATCACCCATGAAAGCTTGCTTTCCCCATGGATTCCACTCAGTCACAGTCTTGCTCAGAAATTCCCATCTTGTGCCACGTTGGAGTATCTGTCCCATGTTTTCCCAGCAGATCCTCATTGAGGGCTCTGGCTGTCTCCCTCACTTCACCATAAATGTGACTCCACGTGCTGAAACATGGCTTTGGAAGCCAAAACCTTTCCGAGTAGACAGATTCCATAGACACTGTCTGTCTGAGTTTTGCTGTTGCCTTGGATGTTATTGGCAGTCAAACCTCAATAACAGTAAAGGTCTTTCCTGAGTTTTATGCAAGTTTTCATTCTGGAAAGAATAGATGCACATTTGATATGAATAAACTGAAAGACAGTGTACATGTAAATATTTCAAAATGTAATGTGAAAGTTAGTGATGAGTCAGAAGAGAATCCTGCGAGAGTTATACAGCGTATACCAGCAAAGCGTAAATGTGCTTCCCATTTGTATTTTTTATCCAACCTTAAAAATCACCTTGGAATTCTGGGAATGCATGCTGTCATTTTCTCCATTTTCTTTTTTACAATAATGTTTTTATTTTCTCTTGAGCATTCTCGAGTGTATGCTTTGGAGTCAGAGAGTCTGATTTCTGTTAAGTTGAATTATAAGCTCGGGAAACAGTGTAAATGTGCTACAGAGCTTTTGTCTTTTATCCAGCTGTGTCTTCTGGGAATCCATTTAGCCCACTATCCTGAGATCATTTTCATCCTGCAAAGGTCACTGTGTGTGTCCCGGCCCTCCTCAAGGGGGTCTTCATGAACTCAGCGGGACTTCCTTCACTCACTGCCTCTTGCCTCTTTCCCATTGCCCCATCACTGGCCCTGATGTTCCTGTACTGACTGTGGCTAGACCCCTTGCAACAGTGGCTATGGCTGTCCAGAACTAGGGTGGACGTAGGGGCTATTTTTGGAGGTGTTGTAGTGCTGTGGTCCCAGGCTCCTTAGCTCCAGCCCCTTTCTCCTGATAAATGATGTGCAGGGGAATGAGTGGCAGGCGAAGCAGTTATTAACCTGACGCCAGGCTAGTGCGCTTATCGTCTGCTCTGAGAACTGATAAGTGACTGCAGCAGTAATGAGGATCCCACCACTGGTTTCGAAGGGAAAGGCCCATATACAGTACTTTACTGAGATTGAACCAGGGTAAACCTGACCCTAAAAGCAATATTGCAACTGTACTAATGGGCTGATATCATTCAGTTTGCATTTAAATGTATTAAAAATCTATGTGAATCCATTTGTAAATTTGCTAATCGAGTTTCACTAAAATTGGAGCCAGCATAGTTTTCATTAAAATGTTATGTATGAGGTGAATTCCAAATGCAATAAGACAATGTAATTACCCAAAAACAAAACTCAAGAAAAATGGTTCCTGTCTACTAACTGAAGACAGCAGGTGCCATCTCTATATCTCTATATCTCCTCTGTCAGCCTTAGCCAGTTTGAATTTATCAATAATAGTGTTTTTACTCTGTTTTAACAATAGAAATTAGATATAAAGTTTATATAGCACATGTCTCTAGATTTACAAATGTGTTCCATATCCATTACTGGTTAAGTAATAGCCTACATGTAAATGTTAATTTAAAACAAGTCTGTAAATGATAAATGAGTCAAAATATAGTCAGCCAAGACAGGATCACAGATCTCTGCCTCCTGAAAAGTCTTTTTAAAATGTTTGGTCAGAATAGTAAAAAAAAAATATATAGCCTATGCTTAGACCTGTAAGGGACGGACCCTAATTTACGCACTAATAGTTTTATACACAAATAACCCATTGACGCGTCTCGCTTGCACCCTATCCTTTAAAGGGTGGACTTAATTGTCATTGAGTTCTTTCCTTCTCAATGGAGAGACTCAATACCTAGGGAACCAATTGGAGACCTTCTCTCCTGAACTTTTGTTACTGTGAGCAGTCAGTGTATTATGGGGCGTGTCTTTACTTTCCTGCACATGGGTAGAATTAACCCTTTCATGGATTTTACCGACGCTCTTATAGTTAGTGTTACAACCAACTATATATACTACAATAGCTAATAGCCACAAGATATTATAATGGCCATAATGAAAACATCATATTTATTATTACATGGAAGAACATCGCTATAACAATTAGTGTAGTGCATGAAAAGATAAGCCATTAATCATTAATGTAATAAATAATTTTTGTTTCACTTTATTTTGGACTATCAATGATTTTACTGTATGCTAGAACAGTGTATTTCTGTCAGACTATTCTCTTTATATATATATATATATATATATATATATATATATATATATATATATATATATATATATATATATATATATATATAATTACACAAAATTGTTTTTACTTGAATATGTTGCGCAATTTGCTATCTGAACTTTGGGTTGTTGGGGGGTGTCTTTGTTCATAGGTTTTGTTTGTTTGTTTTTTTTCCAAGTAAGAAAATACACACCCAATGCCGGTATCTTAAATGTGGTGCCTTTAAGAGTTCAGAAACTTGATACCGTGTTTGCGCAACAATCAGCGCGGCTCGCGGCCGCCAAAGTGTCTAGACTAGCACATGATGGGAATCAACCAATGGCTCCACTGCACTGCTCGGGGGCCCCGTGTGTGTGACTGAGTGTATATCTGAAGAAGAAAGAGCGAGAAACGGCGTGAAAACCAAATCGAAGAGTCCCGTTAATCTTGTCTGGTGCACAGCACGAAAGTATTTGCAAGGCCTGGATGTTGCATGTGTTCAATCCGCCGATGGACCGGTTGTTTTTCCGTTTGCGAGAAGCCAGTTTTATGCCATGAGAAACGAGTCGGAATGTGAATTCTGAAAGGATTACTTGGGGTTGTTTCACTCGCGGAGTTGCACCACTCATGTGCCTAGCGTCATAAAACAAGGTGTTTGGGGTTTGTCTGAACTGACTGATCTTCACGGCGGTCGCCGCTTATTAATATGTTCTGGATATGAAATGTCAAAAAAAAGCTAACGCCTTGGATATCGTGCAGGAATGTCAAGCTCTCCACGCTTAAAGCAAGCCAATAAATCAACTTTCTCATGCTCACGGGGCACATTAGTAGACTATGCACCTTTTGTGGGCAGTAATGTGCTGTAATAACAGCACCGCTTCGCTACAAAACTGATACTATCGCAGCACTCGAGTCTAATGTTGTGGTTTGGTCAGAAGAAATCTGTCCACGGCTGTGTATGTAGGCTCGTGCACGGCATTTACACACCGTTGATGTCGGACTACGACCGCACAAACGGAATCTTCACGGTTCTGACCAGACAGAAAAGCGAATGAAAACCGCTTAAACTGTCGTATGTTCAGGACGAGACGCACGGGTCTAGTTCGGCGACTCTGGCGAAGCCGTTTGATCCCTGATGCCGAGGGGGGCGATGGAAGCACCAGGAGCAGCGAGGGTGGTCCCAGTGATTCAAATGACAGCAATCCAGAGAAAATCCCCAAAACGGAATACGCAGCGGAGTCGAGAGTGGGGTTGTGCAACCCGGGTTTAGCGGAAAGTGCGGAATCGGGGATCATTTTGGAGCATGATGGCGGTACCATGTGTAGCGAGCGGCACGGTGTACCCCGCTGTGAGGGAGCCGACGGGACACCGGTGACGTGTTGTTTGTTTAAAGACCTTCCTAGAAGCGATGTGCCCACCCGAGACGGACTTTCTTGCCAGTGGGAACGTGAAAACACCAGAAGCCGAAGGGGTTGTGGACCTAGTGCTATAGATGCGAAAACGCGCGCACTGTTAGAGCAAGAGCTCAAAATTTGTACTTACGCGTTCCTCAAAAAGTTGAAGGAGAAGTCTTTGGATGTCTTACTAGAGGCGGTCGAATGCAAAGGTGGGGTGCCAGGTGACTGTGTAACGGTGCATCAGACCGATCTGCAAATTGGGGGGCAGGCGGCGTCTCCTCAGTACCTGCTGTGTAGGCTTTTCCGCTGGCCAGACCTGGCGCTCTCCACCCAGCTGAAGGCGCTGTGCCATTGCCAGAGTTTCCAGGCGCCGAACGGCCAGCCGGAGTGTTGCAACCCTTATCACTACAGCCGCCTTTGCAGCCCAGGTGAGGATACTCAAAAAAAAGACGTAAACCCTTAAGCCTTATCTTTGGATGGACGCAGATTTTTAATTCGTGTCTGAAGGTCCTTGTAAATAGAAATGACATTACCTGAAGTATTCCTGAATAGTTTCACACTCCCCGTCCATTTATTTGATGTTGTAGCATATTTCACTGATACACATAGCAGGATAACAGGCATGCTGGGACCCAGTGAACGCAACCACTATGAGCTGCACATTCAGAAAGCTTTAATGACTGACTTTACTGCCATCAGCATAATCGGGGCAGAAAATGTAATGATGGATTAAAACTAGGCTGACACCAAATAGATTCAAAAAATGTCCTGCTATTTGTTTGGTCTGGGGCCTGTGAGAATTTAGCTCTGAGTGTTTATTTGGAACTACAGGCTAGCAGATTGTCTGGCCAAAAGGCAAAAGGCGTAACCAAAAACTTTTTGCAGTCTTAACAAAAATTATGTTAGCACGCACACAATTCCATGTAGCGTACATCAAATGAGATGACATAGTGATAACGAAGTTTCCTACAGTAATCTGTTGAAACGCATTTGGTGTGAAATACATAGAACAGGGTTGTTCTGAGAGACACTCCTAATCCATTTCCCTACTGGTAACTCGGTTACTCAGAAAAAAACTCATTGCTCATTACTCATTACTCATTACTCATTACCCATTACTCATTGCTCAGCTCCTATTGCTGCTGTCTAGTCAGTATATAGTCGTTCTGATGACAGAATTTATTTACAGGTTGTAAAAATACCCTAAGTGTTATAAAGTGACAGTCCTTAATTCTGTGAAGACCCTAACTGAATAATTCTTCTTAACTCTTCTTAACATTTATTGATGTATTGTGCATTTATACACCTCTGTTGACTTTAAGTCTAATTACAAAGTTGCCCTGGGAGCTATGTAATAATATGTATATAAACCAGCTGTCTAATGGGGAGGCCACAGAAAGGCAACCCATGTACTTCTGCTGTCACTCATTAAAAACAAAAGACCTGGAGAGATCTTTTCAGCACAATTGACAATGAATGGATTCCCATCATGCCTTGCAGAATTATCCAACCAAACATCAGGTTGACTACTAATCACAGACCTATATATGTTTAACCTTTTTTAAAAACCTTTTCAGAATATGATTTACCAGCCAATTCAACAGACTATTCAGAGCAATACAATTTAACCAGACCTTTCTGTGTTCTCTCTATGGCAGGTGATGTCATCCTTTTACTCTGCGCTGTCAGTTGTGATGATTAGGTTTCACAGTTTGGATGAGGACCTGCAATTTCATTTTTGTAACATGCAGGCCTGGTACAATCATAGTTTCAGTGAAACCAACACATATCCAAGGAGAACCTGTTACAATGAAACAGATTATTGCATATGGATATTTAGGTGACTGTGTCTGACCAAAACAGCTGTGTGGGTGTGCATTTGGACAGGGTTGATGCTTTTGTGGGGCTCTCTTTAGTTCTGGATGCTATATGAAGAAGGCTCTAATGCAAGCGCTCTGTCTTTCAGATTCACCCCCCCCTCCTTATTCACGGATGTCCCCTACCATGGGCTCGGAGTCTCTGGGTAAGATATTTGCATAATTCTGCTTTGTGACACTTTCAACTGGACACATTAATATTCTTGCAGATATTCCTGGTTGTTTGTCCATTAGCTACTGTGAAAATGCACTCAATATGCATTGATGGCATTTTTTTTCTTTTCACCTGTAACAGAATGTGTTGATTCCTTTATAGAGCCTTCACATTCAGCATTGCCCCACACTGATATTGAGGCAAGGCGTTCACCCCACAACTCATCTGGGGGTCACTCGGGTGAGTTGGCCTATTTGTAGTGAGTTAGGGATGTCTGTGGTGAGATACATTCACTGCTTCTGCAAGACATGCTGACCATGCTGGTTGTATGAGTTTCTTGAAGATAGAGGTCTTTAAGTCTCTCATTATGTGTTGGATTACCCTTTATCAGCCTTCATGAATGGGGCATGTTTGTGCAGTGCTTGCTGTTTGAATGAACTGGTCTCTTAGCATGAAAGCCAGGCCAAACATTGGTTGACTCTTGTGCTCATAAAGGATTTTCAGTCTCCCTTTGTGCACAACTGTAGATGTTTTTTGTGACCTTTGATAGAGTGATAAAATAGATTTTATAGGGGACGGAAAGTTCACTTTCATAGGAAGAGAGCAGTACATGTAAAGGAAAGGTTAGCATAGCTGTGTGGCTGAGATCTACAACTACGTCCTCATGGATGTCCAGACAGTCTAGATCTCAGGTGATGTCAACACACAGGAATCAGGTAATCCATGTTGGCATAACTGTGATTAACATGATTAATGGGTATAGTGATTAACTGGTCCAGGTTTGGTGGGACATGGAGTAGAACCAAGTCATAGTCTGCCTTAGGGGTAATCTTTACCTGATTTGATGACTTGTGTAAAGATTAATAAACAAACCAAAGAACTTAGGATAGGGATTTGCTGTTTTAAGTCTACTTGTGGGATACTTTAAGGTGCTTTCTTTCATTTATCTCATATATTTTTCTTTTTGTTTTAATCAGCGTGGTTTGCAAAATCTGTCCAGTTCCTTTGCGTCGTGACGCGTTGTCGCTTCATGCCTATGAGCACACATTGTCTTGTGTCTCCTCTGCTGCTGTTTTCTGGCTCAAGGGGTTGACATTTGGGAAGTGTCCCTTTTCAGATCTAGCTTCTTAAGGCTTGCATATACCCATGGAACACACACACAGATCCCACAGTTCATCCTTGAGGCACAGCTCTCCGAAGATGACATTATAACCAGTAACGGGCAGTTTTGTGAGCGTGGGCATCGCAGTGTCCAGCGGCCAAAGGAAGTTGACCGGCACCGCATAATTACCCAGCCTTTTGTGGTCCGAAGAGAAGGAATAAGATCCTCTTTTGGTGTGTCATATATGGCTCTTGCTCCGTTATTTGCATGTTGTTGTATCCTGCCGAGTTTTGCAACGCAGGCTCCAGCGAAGCCAGCCAGTCGCATTTTAAAATAAGGTTTAAATTACAGGGCTCGCTGTGGCTTTTCCTCTTCCTGACTGAGCACGAGCCAACACGCAATTTGACTAATGAAATCCTGCCAGCCTGCGTGGAGATTCTTTACAGATGTTGACGATGGACGACCCTATCAATTGTTGGAAAATTGGCTGCTGCTGTGTTTCGTGGAATATATGCCTAAGTGCAAGTTTTTGTTTGGTCAGTTGTCAGTGGGTGTTATACTGTGTGTAGTGTTCAGTTTCCATTTGTTTGTGTGTGTGTGTGTGTGTGGGTGTGCACCTCCCTGCATGTGAGAGAGAGACAGAGAGACAAGCAGAGACAGAGAAAGCACATCTTTCTCAATTGAGTGTTGTGACACAGAGAAGTATCTGTCTTCTATCATTCTGACATAGTGTGTTTTCTTCATTTGAGGACAGGATCGATATGTAGCCAGTCCGTGGACTTCCATAACACATCTCCTTGAAAAATGAGAACTGGGCCGACTTTCATATTTGGATATTAATACCATGTTATAGTACTACTTGGTTAATTCATCGATTTAAAACTGTTCTGTATAAGATCTCTTTTTTTTCTTCTTTCAAATCAATAACTGAAAGACCTCAGAGAAAATGGATTCTAAATTCAGTTCAGAAAGGTTTACCAACTGAGAAACCGTTGCTACTGCTTGTAAAATCCATTGCCACCGTTCAAGGTATTGCTTACTGTGTGATGTGTGCTAATTGCATGCAGAGGGCATTGATTTTCAAAATTGTACTCAAAACTATACTTACGCACACACACACACAGGAGCAGAGTCTTACTTTAGTAACAGTATGAACTTCATTACTATTCCAGCTTTGTGGTGCCACGCTGATTTTGGCTTTCCCACTGCCCTGCCTCCTCAGAAGTCCATCACCTCTTCTGGCATGGTGGAAGACTTTAATCTGTGGAAGGGGGAATCTAATATTTGGCTCAGCAGGACAGACAGCACTTCTTACTTCTTATGTCTTACCATCAGCACCCACCCAGTTTGCCATTTTGTGGTATTGGTTTGGGCAGTGAGCGCTCAGACTTCTGATAGCCGCGCATTCCGCACCACCCATGAACATCTTGAATAGTAATACATGCTTGGTGAACAGTTTGTTTATTTTATTTTATTTTATTTCATTTTATTTATTTACTTACTTTTTTTGGATTGAAGAGTACATGTGGAAAAATGTAGAGCGTTTCCTGGAACCCACACTTCTCAGAGTAGTGGCATGGGTCAGCAACAGTGTATTACCACAGCTCAAATACCAGATACTTCTAATATGTGAGTTACGGATTTGTTTTATTTATGAAGTGCCCTGTACACAAGCAAGGTCATATAATGTTTAATGATATACTTTGTTGACCAGCTTGTTTCAGTAAACAAAAAATCTTAAATTTATGAAAGATGCCATTTAATATAAGAAACAGTCATGTTCAGCAGTTACGTTTTTGCCTGCTAGTATTCAGTACATTTCAGTACTTTTAATAGTTTCTGCTGTTCCTTTGAAGTCAATCATGATCAAATTGCAAGATTGCCTTGGTGCCCCAAATACCAATAAGAAATTTGATGACCCTCTCTCTCTCTGTCTCTCTCACTGTCTCACTCCCCCTCTCTCACTCTCTCTCTCTCTCTCTCTCTCTCTCTCCCTCCCCTTCTCTTCCCCTCTATTTGTCTTTCTTTCTGTCTCTTTTTGTCAATACCACACACATATATACACAAACACAGATATTAATTACTGTCCATATTTACACGTTGAGCTAGTAATCATTCCTCTTCATATTTCCACATCAAGCCACAGGGAAGAAGTGCTCGCAGAGCCTGTGGGTCTCCCTACACCGTCCTTAAATGAGCCTCCTTCCATTAGCTGTGGTTTTCCGGGTGCCTGACGGGGCTGGGGGGTGAGACGGGGTGAGATGGGGGCACAGGCCTGGCCTTTTAGATCCTCCCCCTTCGGGCAAAGCCCAGAAAGCAAAAATAATGCCATCAGTCTGTATCCCAGTTAATCAGAGCTGATAGGCTGGCGGCTGGGGGGTCAGGAGGTCACAAGCCTGCACCAAATTGTCAGGGAGCTGAATGCCGATGCTGGGAGGGGGAGAAGGGTCCCTAGGCAGCCCCCGCACAACTCGCCGGAATGCCGGGGGGTAAGGGGGTGTGTCGAAGGTAGAGATGACAGAGCTTTTTAGGGGGAAGCATCAAGGGGACCTTTGAAATGGTGGGGAAATTAGGTAGTGCTTCCGCTAAGTGTTTCTTAAAAAACAAACAATTGTGAGAGCAGATGCAAAAAATGCTGAAACGACTGACCCCATGCTGCAAAACAGCATACTCCTGCAGAAGGAGGAGCTTGTCATGTTTGAGAAAATAGGCAAGAAATGTCAGTGCTTGTCTTGTTCTACTAAAAGGCTGTTGCAAATACAGGAATTTGCTGTTTCTGTAGTAACTATGTGTGAGTTAAGTAATTGCTATTCCAGTGTAATGCTCTTACCGATGTACTGTATTTAGACTGTAGTATATTTGATTACCAGTACAGAGTTTTTGTATGAGAAAAAGCACTGTTTGTACACCATTGTTACCAAGACCTACATTCATAATTTTAGCAGTTATTTCTCTTATGTAAATGCAGTATTTCTGGTTTCTCACCTGCAGATGGCAGTATATCTCCCTCCTCACTCGCAAACCCCCAGTGGTGTAATGTGGCATACTGGGAGCACCGCACACGCGTGGGCCGCCTGTATCCCGTGTATGACCCCTCCCTCAACATCTTCTATGACCTACCTCAGGGCACGGGTCTGTGCCTGGGCCAGCTGCCCCCACCGGTTCGCTCGGGGGCCGCAGGCCGTACTCGCGCCAAGATCGGCCACGGCATCCTGCTGACTAAAGAAGCCGACGGCGTGTGGGCGTACAACCGCAGCCCGCACCCCGTCTTTGTCAGCTCGCCCACGCTGGAGGCTCCGCCCCGCTGCCGGAGCCCCACTGTCCGGAGGGTGATGCCTGGCTACTCCATCAAGGTGTTTGACTACGAGCGCTCCCGCGACGTCTGCCGCTGCAATGACCCCACACACCCGGACGGCCCGTGTGACCCTGACAGTGTACGCATCAGCTTCGCTAAGGGCTGGGGGCCGTGCTACTCCAGGCAGTTCGTTACGTCATGTCCATGCTGGCTGGAGATTCTGCTCAACAATCACAGATAGCACAGACAAGCAAAACTGCACAAAGATTCATGGTGCCCACTTTTAAAAATAAACCACATTTCTCTCTGTCACACCCACACAAACACACACACACACACAGATTTACAAACACAATCCCAAAATATAATCTATCTAGATTTAATATAAATTTTTATATATGCATATTCTAAAAAGTACATTAGACTTGTAAATAATGAGTCATTTTTACAGTGTAACTATTTATGTATGCAATGTGTTTAAGGACTTGAGGAAAAGGGTGATGCACTTTGGATTCTGTGTCCACATGGAATCTTTCAATGCCATTTTTGCTAATGGATGTATACAGTGAACCTGGTTTTGGTGTATAGTTTTCATATACTATCAATATCCAGAAAAGAATAAGTACCATGGACACATTGATAATAAAGTATTCATGAAATATGTTTATTGTCATTTGTCCTCGTTAAGATTTTTGATTATTTAAATCCATGCATAATATGACATAAAATGATTATGTTCCTTCAATGCTAAAAAAAAAAAAAAAACCATTCAATTTCTGTTATACTTAAGCTTTATTTTTGCAAAGGGAGAAGTTTACTTATAAGATGTCTAACAAAAGAATGTAACTGAAGTTTGTAATTACAGTTAGGGGGGGGGAAAAATGAAAGAACTCTTAATGAAACGAGTTAAGATTTGACCTTTCCCAACTCCTTAGACTGACAATGACGATTACCTAAAATCTCACAGGACGCCCAAACGCTTGCATTCCTCCATTTGGCTGGCTGCAGCGACCTCTAATCCACTTTTTACGGCGTATTAGAGTGCTGAACGATATGGTCCGTGGGCGCGCACCCCGGGGTCGGGGGAAGCGTTCTTTAAAAGCTGTTGTTTGTTCTGGCCGGAGCGCCTGGCTTACTCAGCAGTCTGCCTGGCCCCACCTCATCCCTTTTAAAACAAGACTCCCAGAAAGCCGCACGCACATTATGTGCGCGCCACAGCGCCCCGGCCTCCCAGTCTCCAGACGCATTCTTCAGCGCCGTGAATGCTGTATTATGACTGTGGAGACAGTGAAGGAAAACTGGCACGTCCGCGGGTTTTATCTGTGCGGGGAAACGGAAAAAAGGACCTGGCATTGGGAAAGTCCTCGGGGGCTGTGTTTGAAACGTTTCCTTCAACCTCCTTCACATTTACAGGGAATGCGGCTCTGACGGTGTGCAGTTGCAATTGAAAACGCGTTTAACGCTTTCCCTGGACTATAGAGGTCCAGCTGTTACGGTAGCCTTCCATAAACAATATCGCACTCAATGTCAAGTTCCATAAACTACTACGGTATGATTCCGCGCATATGACACCATGTGAACGCGGTCACCCTTGCAATCTTTAATTGTTTTCATTCGTCAGGTCTCGAAAGCGAGAGCGATTTCTCCGGGTTTCGAATGTATTTCTGCGAGAGGCACGTTCTGCCGTGACTGACGGCCTCTCTGGCCTCGCCGTGAACCGGATCACTGAGCGTGGAGATTCTGGCTCGGGCATTGCCTCTCCATTTCACGTAAAGCAACCGTCCATGTGTATCAGGCAACCCTCAGTTTCTAGGGTTTATTGCGTGTCTTAGTTGTGAAAAGATAAAACTGACCCTTGATATTAATTTTTACCGTGTGTTTCTTACATACCAGGCCATGCTAGTTTGACGTTGACGCATGGAGTGCGTTGTTTCAGTGACTGCACCTCGCTTGCGTAGCAGTCTGGGCATATTCTACAAATAACTACAATGTAGTATAATGAAAAAAGCAAATTATCCTGTATTTCCCCATCCATTTTACTATGAGAGCCCAGAACACTTTCTTGTTTGCCTGCTTGACCTGGATACTCAGATCCCAGCCAGTTCTACATTACATATGACTCCCACCTGTCAGTCTATATGTAAATGCAATACAACATTATTAAACCACTGTTTAGTAGTAACCTCCAGAGTACAAAAAGGTTCAAGCTTCTAATAGAATTCACTGAGTCAGCTGCAAGGAAAGCACCCCCACGGGAAAAACCACTAAACAGGATAGCAGTACTGGTCTAGTTCAGGTGTGGTTCAATTCGGTCAGGAAGTCGTTCAGTGATTGCAGTGAAATTGTGTTTACTGCTACTGATGTCTCGGCCACACCACTCATCATACTCCTCACCCACACCCTTCGGCCATTCTCAGAACGGATACCCAGTTGGCGAAACCCCTCCCCCCACAAACACACTTGGTATTGCCTTAATTTTTCCCGTCGTGGAAACGCACCTATTAAAATGAGAATTAAAAATTATACTAGTATCGCTTAAACAGCAGAGGGGTCCTTTCTATTTCCCAGTTTTCCAGATGAATTTTGCCCTGGATATATAACCATCACGATGGTAGGATTTTAAATCTATAAATGTGATATGGTTTCAGAGTATGATATGTAGATTTCTAAGTGCTTAATGTCCTTGGTTTATACTTGTATTGGTGTTTATTCTTAATCCGGGCTGTGTTTTGTTTCTTTAAGCACTACGTCTGTCAGCCACTGTGGTAATTATAGAGAGACAGAGAGACTGGGGCAGGACAGCCCTTGTTTTCAACAGCTCCCAACCGCAGCACTCCTCTGGCTAGGGGCTTGAAAGTCAGCCAAGAACATTTCTCTTCCTTCATGCTATAACCTCTCTCTCTCTCTCTCTCTCTCTCTCTCTCTCTCTCTCTCACTTACATCCAAAAAACATTTGCCTTCAAGTTTAGCCTAACTATTCTGTCACATCTTTCTTGGCTTGGTTCCAGAAGGATATTTATCTTTTATCAAATGATTTTGAATTATAACAATTGTACAGGTCTGTGTGGAAGTATAAGTATAAATACAATTAAGTCCAAATTTTGTACTTTTATGTTAGCAGTATGTTTTCAGCATGCCTTGTCAATACCTTTGCAGCGGGGGTCAATATAGTGGCCAGTGAACCTAGCAGAGCTCCAGTACACTGCCTCAGCATTGATCAGATGATGTAAACATAGCTGAGAAAACCCAGAATCTCTGATACTGCTTCACTTTTACAAATAACTGCTCTAGCTTTACTGACCACTCACACTCTGACAACTGTTCTCCAGCCCAGGTTACATGGGAACTTCTCCCTTACTGTGGTACAACCATAAGCTTGATTATTCTCTCTCTATGTCTATCTCTCTCTCTCTATCTCTATCTCTCTCTCTCTGTCTCTCTCTCTCTCTCTCTCTCTCTCTCTCTCTCTCTCTCTCTCTCTCTCTCTCTCTCTCTCACTTATTTAATATAAGTGAACTCATAATTGTTTGGGTGTGAAAAATGTGATGGGCTTATGTGTGTGTGTGCGCGTGTGTGTACGTGTGTGTGTGCGCGCGTGTGTGCGTGCATGTGTGTGTGTGTGTGTTACAGTCTGAGCCTTCATAGATGAGTCTGACAGACTGTTCTAATGGACTGAAAGAAAGATATGCTATCAGGAAAACTCCCTTTCCCTAAGAGAGAAAAATCTTGACACTATACAAGATCAGCCGAAAAGCAAATGTTTTAACCACTTTAAACCATTTATTAAACCATTTATCATGGCTTCAAGATTTTTGAATAATTAGAATCATTTTGAGCTCTAGGTTGCATTGAAAAACACACATTTTCATTTGCATGCTTCTCCATATCTGTATTTCCTGCATAAAGAAATTGATTAAGATATTTTAAGAACATAGCTGACAAAAGATGAGAGGCCAGATACAAGTGCATCCTCCCTCCCTCTCTTTTGTTCGTCCACTCTCTCTCTCTCTCTCTCTCTCTCTCTCTCTCTCTCTCTCTCTCTCTCTCTCTCTCTCTTTCAGGAGGATCGGATGTTCCTGAGTCTTTAGGAGGGCAGTCGGTCGGCAGACGGACTGGCTCCACGCGAGACTGGGCTGCCGCATACAGCCAGACATTTTCTCAACTGCTTTACTCTCACTGCGCTCAACTGAACACATTTGTGGATGCCAAACATTTGTAGGCACATGCCTACACACACACACACACACACACACACACACGCACACACACACGAGAATTTTCATATATGCACATCCATTACAAAATGCAACATATATTCTCTGCACAGTGTGTTATGTGATTAGATATACTGCTAGATCTGGTGTATCATGAGAGATAAACTTTTATTTGAATAGTTGTTGTAGCCATATGAGAGCCATCTTAATAAGCAAGAAAGAATTACTGCTAAGTGAATGAAGCTTTGTACATGAAAGAGCAATAATAATTTTGGGCTGTCTGTGTTATGTTATGCATATATTTCTCCACTGCTTACGTGCATACAGTAGGACTGTAGGATCGGTACAGTATGCAGGGTTTTCACAGTCTATGTTTTGCAGAACAGAAAAAGAAGAATATACTACAATTGTTTTGAATGTCAGTATGTGCATTATTTTTGGAAAGTTCTCAATTCTATGGAAAGCATATTTACTGTTCCCTGAAAGGAGGTTATTTGTTATTTCATTATGTATGGATGCCATTCAGGAACATATGTTAACAGCATTAAAATTGCTAAATAATTCAGATACATGTGGTTCCTAATGTATTTGTGGTATTTATTTTTAATGAAATTACACATATATTTATTTAAATAGAATTCATATATATTTTCTTTAAAGTGATTTGTGTGATATTAATAAAAGAGATGAGAATGACAAAGAGGGCCATCAGTGATAATAGCAGTTGACATCTCATGTGTATCCTATACTGTCAGAATTACAAGAGAGAAGATACTACACTAATACCAATCAACTGTGTGTATGATATCAGAGAATATCACTGCACAAATTATTTAAGCCTACAGTTGTGTCTCTTTGCTTTGTTTAATGTTATGCATACAGCGCTATGACAAGACAGTAGCATAACACTAGGTGTTTATGCATTTCACATAGCCTACGTATTTAACAAGGATATTCATGTCTTCATTTAGAAACCGGAGTGTGGCCCTCAGTAGGGCTGCGTTATTACAGCGATATTTAAGGCTCGTCAGAGCGAAAACATTAAACTCCTGAAAAACACCAGAAGTGGCAGATTTTTAAAATTACTTTGCTTAATATGAATTATTTAGCAACCATTGAAATGATATCTATGCTTGTTTTACAGAACGACGGAGAAATTTACTAAAATAACGTTACAATAAGCGGGACACGGTTTCATCCGGAAGTTCCAAACTTCGGCTTTGTTATTTTCAGTGCCTGCTGCCACCTAGTGGTAACTTGGTCAACGGCTTGTTGGTAATGACCTTCGTCTAGTCTGGAAGAGCAGGACAATCATTGGCATCAGCATCTGGCTTGCAGCCACGCATCTATATTCAATATTTCCCTGAAAGAAACACGAGATGTCAATGCTTACTGGAGCTAAGCAATCTCATATGGTTTTTTTGCGTTTTCTGCTCCCATTCAAGAAGACTTGGACAGAAGCCTAAATAGCTGAGTGATACAGTGGTGATTTATAACCATGCAAAAGGTCTATTGTTTAATCTGTTAAATTACGATAGCAGATGCTGTATTTGTTTCCACAAAATCCAAACACTTCCTCATCATAATGAACATTCAGGGGTTCCTAACTTTAGAGTTGTTACTCTGAGATTTGTGATAGAGCCACAGTCCTTGGAAAGAGATCTTAGGCTATAAAGAGTTTTTCTTTTTTGTTTCTTTTTTTTTTTTTTTTTTTTTTTTGGAGTATGTATGCAAAATAAAGTCTAACTAATCCTTGCAAATGCACAGAAATTTTATATTATGACAAATTAATGTGTCAGTATTCTTTGCTTTCTAGGAATTAGAAAATCTTTGGGTGAATATAGTATTGCAGTATTCAGGACATTTTAAACATTACAATTATAGCATTTAGCAGATGCTCTTCTCCAGAATGAGTTATGTATACATATTTGTCAGTGTAACAGTAAATGTGCTCACGTCTTTGAGTGAGTGTTAAACTGAGACAGGTGAAATTTAAAAAGCAGTCTTTTTATTTTTCAATATTGTTATGTCACGCATAACAACTGTAGTAACATCCAAACAGTACTTTAAATAAGCTTACTAAAGTTGACTCCCCTTCAAAAAGTTTACTAATGCTGAGTAACGCCTGTAACTGACACACTTGTATCTGTATCAGGTATCCAACAGCACTCACACATGCAAATTACAAGCACTATATACCAAATGCATTACATTAGTGCCCTCAAATTGTTTATTGAGGGACTTTAGCTGGGAAGAGATTATATCCACCAACATTTACACTTTTAAACTGAAGAATGAATGAATGAATGACTGAATGAAAAAATAAATAAATAAATAAATAAATAAATACATTTATTTTATCTCAAAGTGTTTTTCTAATGCATGTACCTTTCAAGAAATAAATTATCTATATTTAATTTCAATAACACAACCCAGCATAAACTGACATGTAGATTTTTAACCCAACATAAACTGACATAGATTTTTAACCCAACATAAACTGATATGTAGATCTGGATAAGCTTTCATGAAGTAACAAGGTGACAAGTATAAACTTCTGATAATGTTTACTCTGACTTTTTAATAATTTAATATTTGAAATCAGATTAAAGTTTCTCTAATTTAAAGGTTTATAATTCAGTAATATGTAATTTACTCCCCATTCAGGAGGTCATGCGCATGGCTCAGTTGTTTCCTCAAAGGTTTTGGTTCACACTGTGTGCACAGTTTAATTATTTATAAATGATAGGATCTTTGTTACGCTGTGTTGAGCCTGGTCACAGGCATAGCACAGTGATGTGAGAAAGTCAACAACCAAACTCCCCCCATTACTCCAGCACGGAGGGTAAGAGCAGGTTAAAAGTGTCTACTTATATGAGTTTCATTATGAATTTTTTTAAAAAGCACATGAAAAGGTGGAACATGACTCATACAACTATATACCAAAGTGTTCTTTAAACTGCACACAAATACAGTACACTACAAAAAGGCGCACAATTGAAATACAGAATACATTGTTCCCATTTCGTTTTGTACTGACTCGTTTTCACCACAAGGGGGACCTACACAATTTCTTACTTAAAATGTAAAAGCACCTGTAACTTCTAAGTGTCCACCCAATAATCATCTTATATTAAAAAAAGGTTCCTCAAATGCTATAGTGGCAAGTGACCATATATAGAATAGTGTATCTGTGAGATTTGAGTCAGCACACAGTAATCCCTGTTATTCTCGTCACTATATTTCCATTAAACTCAGTAACCCCCATGGTCTGACTCGTGTGCTATAACTAGCATGTATCACCTGCTGGTACAATAGGATAGTTAGCTCAGGAGGCAGTGCCGGGGCCTGTGTACACATTAACGTGTGAATCACCCTCGATGAGTACAGCAACACACTGACGTTACACTTCAACTACGAGAGATTTTATGTCTGCTGTGAACTCAGTGACCCAAACGTGGCCATTTTAATAATCTGGCAAGAATAAAACACATAATATAAATCCAGTGATTCAGTGAGACAGAGCATCAGCACCCCAAAAACCTCCCCAGCGTCACAAGCCGTACAGGGAACAATATCAGATCAAGCTGCAAGCTATTATTTTGCCAGCAGTGAGCAAAACAAAAGTAAAAGATTTTCTTAAGACTAAATAATGACGTGTACCAACTGGCTGCATGTCAGCTCATTGTCTGTTGTGCAACCTATCTAGATTAAGTTTACAATTTAGGACTTCTTAGTATTGTAAAAATAGATTTTTGTTGTAAATCTACATCATAAGCCCAATTTACCTTACTCAAAGGTGCCCAAGCTTTTTGCAAGCCACTTGCTTATTCAAGCAGATTAGATTTTGTTTGAGTAATCAAACATGTTTAATCTCTTGTAATCAGTTTAGAATTTAAAAAAATTGTCTTCTGAAAACCCTTTTCTGATTCCCAGAGTGAACTGTTTCAAAGACAGCCTTTCCCTCGGCATATGTGTTGTGTCAGGTTTTGTTTGCTCAGAGCATGTGTGTGTGTGTGTGTGTGTGTGTGTGTGTGTGTGTGTGTGTGTGTGTGTGTATAAATGAGTGGTTACAATGTGCTGTGTATTTAAAATCACCAGAGCGAGTCACAGGTTATTAGGGAGAAGAAGCGTGTGTGTGTGTGAGTGTGTGAGTGGGTGGGAGGGTGTGTGTGTGTGTGTGTGTGTGTGTGTGTGTATGTATGTGTGTGTGTGTGTGTGTGTGTGTGTGTGTATGTATGTGTGTGTGTGTGTGTGTGTGTGTGTGTGTGTGTGTGTGTGTGTGTGTGTGTGTGTGTGTGTGAAAGGGGGCTTCAGAACAATTTATCCTGTGGTAGATTTGGATGTATGTGAGTTTCAGCAGAATTGATGGCCATGGAAAGAGAAAATATGACTTTATATTGCATCTGACTGCCAAGAAAGCTTCAGGATATGCTGTCTTGAGGCTGCCATAACACTCCACTCTGCACTCAACTGTTTCATAAAGCAGCCTTAATGACACCCTACCAAGCTGGCAAGATCCCAGGCCCCCTTGTAAAGGTGCACACATTCACATACACAGGTTCTGGCATCACAGATTGTGCATCTCTTCACACCTGTCTGTTGCAACATGCTGGCACAGAGTCTTCATGTCAGAACATATTTCCATAAACAGACAGCTTTATGACAGTTCTCTGCGGTGGGAAAGGTAACGTCTTACATTATACACCAAAAATTTCCAGCGTTATCTACAGTATTAAATTAACACCTAAAGTCTGGACACAAATGAACACTGTTAATTCAGCACTCAGCTGAATTTACTAGTGAGGGCAATGGTTAAATGGTTCAGAGGTTAAAATGGTCTATCCCCTGGTCCTAATTATAAGTACTCTAGCTTCTGTTGGCTTTTGGAAATGCATAGCCCCACATTTATAGGCTGTAAATACATGTTGGTGGGAAATTATAAATGCCAGCTTGTGGGAAAGAATTAATAGATAATATCCAGAGCTTTATCACCTCAGAAGCCAGTTATCAATGTTGCCCCAGTGTTCCAAGTGTTCACAGCCAATCAGATGCTCACGTCCTCTTAGTCTTGCCACAAGTCTTCCTGTGGGAGCCCAGCTGAGCCATTCACCCTCTCCATCCATCCTCCCCTCCACCCTCACCAGCCCTTTTCTCCAGGGTCCTCTGAATCTAGGTATCCACAATAGCCTTATCACCCATCATCTTGTACATGGTCATTACCCATTCATATTGCCTTTTGTATGGAACACACACACACACACACACGCACACACACATACACACACACACACACACACACAAATACACAAATACATACATCTGAAATCCCTTCACTTCCTCCCAGATCTGTCTGTTAAATCCCATCTGCACCCCCCACCCCCTCACCAAACACAAACACACTTGCACACACACACACACACACACACACACACACACACACACACACACACACCAGAGCAGCTGTCCCAGAGCTTGAACCCTAAGGGAATAAACAGGTGGTGAGCTTGTACTGGCTTCTGCAGTCAGACAGCACATGGCAGAACTCATAGTTGAAGTCCAACCATACATACACACATACAAACACACACAGAGGAGAATGTTTCTGTTAGTTTTTAGTTTTACTTCACTGAAATTTGATTGTTTGAACAGATCAGGATGTAACATTTCAGTAATAAGACATTTATAGAAAAGACCACAGAAACAGTTTATCTCAACAGCAGAAATTAGGATTACAAAAAAGCAAAATTATCTTTGCAGCCATTGACAGTAAAATAATATTTCACCTCCACTGGCCCTTATGAAATGTACAATAGCCTAAATAATGATTGGTTTCTGAAATATCTCACACTTACATGAAACAGAGCTCTGTACAGCCCTTTTTCCAACACGAATACCTCTGTATAAAATATTTTTAGGTTGTATTGACAGTTACCAAGTGGGCTGGTAAAAAAGCAGGCAGGAGAAGATGTGAAAAACACACTGATGGTTGTCTAAACTAGCTAAAGGAAGGGCCTCGAATAAAGTGAGCAGGACTGCACTTTATTTTTAACAGCATTCACAGTCTGTGTTAAGAGAGGAGAGTAAATTTTTCCCTACCCGGTGACTAGTGTCCAGTTCCTCACTGATTCTGAATGGCTTTGCAGTTTATCTATTAATCAGTTTTTGGAGGGGTAGTGATTGAATTGAGCATTTTATGCAATAGAGCCAAGAAGCTCTGTTTCTCATGGGTTTGGAGTGCATGGATGGAAAGATGGCAAATCTGTATTCAGTCTTGTTATGAGTCATATTTACTGTAGGCAATGATTCATCACTGTGATATTGACTCCGTTTTTTTGTTTGTTTGTTTTTTGTTTTTAATCAGTCCGCAATCTTAAATGTGTTGCAGCAGTTTTGGTTGGTGGCACACAATTCAGTGGAAGTGAGATTTAGACTTGACGTGCCTGAGATGAAGAGCTGAAGAATGTTTGGCAAATTGGCAATGATAAATCATTTAACACACAATGCTGGAGAGGGTGAAGTCAGAGTTTCATCAATTGCATTATATATACATGTGCAAAGAGTGCTGCCATTTGCCATTTTGTACTTTGAAAATAAAGCAAATAACCAAAAAAAAAAAAAAACCATACATACAAAGCACAAGGAAACTGATTTTACATGAAGATGTGCATGACGTATATGAAGTGTGATTGTAGGTGAGATTATGATCATGCAAATACACCCTACTCTAGTCTCAGCCCACAACAGCCTTGTGTTGGCTTGTTTGCATTTTAGGGGTAACATCTGGCCCTCTCCTGCACACTTCTTTGGTTTGCACTTTGACCCTATCCCCCACTGATATATGCTTGAGTGACAGAATGTGTGTGTGTGTGTGTGTGTGTGTGTGTGTGTGTGTGTGTGTGTGTGTGTGTGTGTCTGAGAGAGAGAGAGAGAGAGAGAGAGAGAGAGAGAGAGAGAGAGAGAGAGAGAGAGAGAGAGAGAGAGAGGAGAGTGTGATTTTTTTTTCTTGTGTGTGCAAGTCCCTGAGCAATAGGAATAGGGACAAAAAGCTATATTTCCATGTACTCAGTACAGGAATAGGTCCTTGTGGACGTATGCTTCCATATTCCTTACCTCCTTACCTACTCCCTACTGACCTCACTTAGAACTCTTTCATATAAATTCTGTTACACAGCCTGTTTTCATCATTACTGCACTCTTTTAGCAAGAATGCAACTGAATGTCCAGGGACTAGCACAGCCAGCTGGAGTGTGTGTTGTTTTAATTAATGTATAGTTCTCTGTATATTCTGTTTAAATTACTATGGTATTGCAACATGAGTTAGACCTCACTGGCTTCAAAATGATCAGGTCCAGAACAGAGAACCCTTTAATAAGAGATATGTTAAATGGCCTGGCTAACGCAAAGCTAGAATAAGAACTCCACACAAGGAGCTACATCCATCCTTGCTAGTGCCACTGAATTCTGGGGTAAGTAGTTTCGTTGTTTGTTGGAAAGTTTGGGTAGTTTCACACGTATGGTGTAGTTTCCTTACGCGTATGGCACCCATCACACCCACTCATTTACTAAAATAAAAAGCAGACCCCTGCGCTTGACGGATATCCGATAAATTAATATCTGCTTACTTTGTCCGCTGAGACGTCCTATTTAATTATGCACTTGCACGTAGACGTAGTAACTTGCGGTAAGGGGAGGAGCAGGCACTTAATTACCTTGCCTGCAGAATTAGAATTTCACCCTCGCATTTCCTCTGAGTCACTTTAATCGCTGTGGTTGTCCAGTCTTTACAAGTGTTTTCAACTGAGAAGGAAACAGGCCAATAAAACCGCACAATGGGCCCAGCTACACTCAAAACAGCCCACTTCTCACTTTGCTGAGTGGAGCACGTAAATCACAGCTCCAGTGCAGTGCGTCGAGTAGCCCTGCATTTAGTTTTGACCCAGATACGTTTTCTGGCATTAAGTATATAAGCGTTTGTTGGAACATATGTACATAGAATGATTAAATGATGGTAATGAGAAAATATCCAATTTCCATCAACTTTTCAGAAAGAAATATTCAATCTACTAGTATTTGCTTCGTATATTTCCGACTGAGCTTCTGCGTTTTAAGTAATAATTAAATGCAGCGAACGCACAGAAATTATTGTTTTATAGGCAGACCAGAGAAGACAAATACCTGACGAATGTAAAGCATTTGATGACCCTAACTGCTGTACTAATCTCTACAGTTGTCTGTTGTAAGTTTGGGAGCTGGTAGTGGGTTATTTGCATTAGAAGCAGACTCAGCTGCAGACGTCAGAAGGAACCGCATTACAGCATTGTAGCGGAAGACTCTAAACTTGAGCATACTTGCCTTTTTGTCACTGATATAAAAAAACACAAACTTTTCGTTCAGACATAAAATATCTAGAATCCTACGTGTATTTTTAAAACAGATTGCATTTGTATTGTTGTTTTAAATAAAAAAGCACAGATGGGACAGGAGGAACTATGTTTCTCTGCGGAGTAATACAGACCCCTTGCTAATGCGGGATATGCATGGAGAGACATCGTGAACGCAGCCGCGTTTGTTTGCCCAAGTCGGATTGTTCTGTCTCGCTTACTTCGCATGTAGACCTAGTTTATGATTTTAATTGTTCTTCTTTCTGTTTATGCATTTGTCTTTGGGTTGTAACCGTCTCCCCCCTTTTGTGTAAGAGTACGCACAGAGGAAAATATTTAAAAGTTAGCTAACATGTCAATTTTGCCTTTCACTCCCCCTATTGTGAAAAGACTTTTGGGTTGGAAAAAGGGAGAACAAAATGGACAGGAAGAAAAGTGGTGTGAAAAGGCGGTCAAAAGTCTTGTAAAGAAACTGAAGAAGACGGGACAGTTGGACGAACTGGAGAAAGCCATCACAACTCAAAATATCAGCACAAAGTGTATTACAATACCGCGGTAAGTCGTAGCAATTCACCTCAACAAAGTCCACCGTGGATGGGGTGTTTGTTTGTTTGTGTGTGTGTGTGTGTTGTGGCTCTGACACTTTCTCTTTTCATACTAACACACTTTTGACAACAACAGCTTAACTTATGGTGTTGGTGTGTCCCAGTGTGCGATTCTGACAGCAGTCAGAGTGAGCAACCAGAAGACCTGAAGCTGACCTAAGGTTAGCTAACTATATTTATAAGCCGCACCTTGAAAAGTAACGCCGTGTTCAAGTATTGCGATTTAATAAACTATCTAGATATTCTGTGCTTGAATTTCAGGACTATCAAGAGACTCGTTAATTTTCATCATCTGTGTGGCACAGGCAAGCTTATTTATACATACAGAGCTTTCATTTCCATCTAGGAAACTTAAGCGGACCAAGAATGTCGAAATTGCCAGCGTATTCTTCATGGTCGGATACATTTTAACCACACTGCACGCTTGCGGTTCAGAGATTCCGTTTTAAGACAAGAACGCCACAGTGTAGCCTTCCTCTGGCTTTAGTCTGTTGAACGCCACAGTGTAGCCTTTCCCTGGTTGTTGTAGTCTGTTGAACGCCACAGTGTAGCCTTTCCCCGGTTGTTGTAGTCTGTTGAACGCCACAGTGTAGCCTTTCCCCGGTTGTTGTAGTCTGTTGAACGCCACAGTGTAGCGTTTCCCCGGTTGTTGTAGTCTGTTGAACGCCACAGTGTAGCGTTTCCCCGGTTGTTGTAGTCTGTTGAACGCCACAGTGTAGCGTTTCCCCGGCTTTAGTCCGTGGACTCATAATGTTATGTAACACGCGCGACCTTAATCTTCCGTGTTTAAGATACTGTGCATTGTGAATGCAGCTGTATTATTGATAGAAATGCGCGGTTAGCTAGGTTTGAAATTCGTTCCATCCATCCAGTGTGTATTTTTCTTTCTGTCACGAAAATGGGAGGTTGCATGGTGTCTCTCATAAACTGTTTACTTGAATTCGCTGCCCTGTGTGCCCTACACTGGCTAGATGATCTTGTTTGTTCTTGTTTTATTACGCTAAGGAATTCTGACCTACCACACACACACACACACACACACACACACACACACACACACATATATATATATATATATATATATATATATATATATATATATATATATATATATATATATAATATTGCGTATAGTGTTTGTAAATCAGTCTTCTGCTATCAGTCTGTATTTGTCTGAAGTCTCCTTTAGAAGGGATTAAAGTGGGAGTCCTTTTGCTATGTTGGACAAAGCACTCAGGGCTGCATCCGCAGTGATTTGGGGGTAAATAATCTTTACTTTGGCCAGTTTTAAAGTAGACCTTAAACAGGGTTTGAATTACATGTTGAGGCTGGTAGATTTGTGGCCACAGGTGCTATTCCAGCTTTGGAGAGGAACAAGTTTATTCCAGGTGTGCCACCTGAAGATATTGGGAGAGCAAGTTCACAAACATTACATGCCCCAGTGATTTGCTTCCTCATATTATGAATTTTGAATTTATATATATATATATTATATATATATGTGTGTGTGTGACACACGTGTGTGTGTGTGTGTGTGTGTGTGTGTGTGTGTGTGTGTGTATATAATGAGAGAGAGAGAGATCTCACATTTCTCACTTGATGGTTACTATAGGAATCCATGCATTATACAGGTGTTATGGAGGTGTTTCCACAGTGAGGCTGGGCTTTGTATAGAGACATTCTCTTGTATTTTGGGGCACTGTGAGCATGGGCTGGTGGAACGCATGTTGCTCAGCAGATGTGGGGTTTTTGTTTGTCGTTTTTGCCCGCAGCGCTGTTGTTCTTGCTGGGGTTGTTTCTAAACAACAGATAGCAGAGTGAAAGTATTGCCCCAGAGCAAGGGATCGGTCTTAGTGAAGCCAGAACAAGCAGAGTGAGAGAAACTGAGCTACTAGGAAATACAGGAGGAAAACTTGTGGTGAGCTTTATTCAAATGGCCTGGATGGTGGAGAACAGTGAGCAAGACTTGGAGTCAAAATTGAATATAGAGATAAATGCCCGGGTATATAATAGGTAAAACTAAAATGTTAAAATTAATGTGTAGATTCAACTAAAATAGCTAAAGATTTATTAGTTGAAGCAAAAAATCAAATTTTACTTGAGTATAACCAGATATTAACTATTAATAAAAATATTAACATTTCTTTGTGTCAGTAAACACTTTGCTATGGTATACAGACTTCCACAATTTTCCTCCAGACTTCAGCACTTCACCTGCTTGTTTGAGTATTCTGAATCAGCATGGCATTCAGCCCTGTTCTCTATTCCTGGCTCAGTGTGTGAACACCCAGACAGTGGCTTCTCCTCCTCTTTAAGAAATGCTTTTCTGGGGTGCTAGATTCCACACACCTTTCATCTCACACCGGCTTAAAGAGGGGGCAAGGGCTGCAGGCGTGTGCTTAGTTCCAGAATCCTGTCTTAGCTACGCTGGCTGTGAAAGATGGAAAATGGTTATGAGCTGCTGACTGACACAGGAAGAAACAGAGAGAGAGAGAGAGAAGGAGAAGGTCAGAGAGAGTAAGAGAGAGGGAGAAGAGGGACAGAAAGGGGTGCAGAATAGGGGAGAAGGTTAAGGGAGAGGGAGGGGAGAAAGAGTGTGTATTATTGTAAGGTGAGGTGCTAAGAAGAAAGTAGAATAAATGTAATATCAACTAGATTCTGGGCATTAATAATAATTACTTACCATATACTGTTAGAAAAAATTATAGGCCTAAATAAAGCCAAAGATCTGTGTAATACATGTGAATGCAAGAAGCAATGTCCTGACCTTGAAATGAAGTAACACTAATGAAGTTTTCTACGAGCATTTTGGGATTTCAAAACTTCATTTGAAGTACCTGGAATCAGCACATAGGCCCACTGGAAACTTATTACAGAACATATTTATGTTTATCAAGACATCTAGCACTCCAATCTTATGAAAGACAGTTGAAGAAGTGTTCAAACAAAACTGTGATTTTTTTTTCAGGCAGTTTGGTTAGTCTTATGCACTTTCCTCACTGCGCCTCTGCAATATGCAATCCGCTGCTTCATACCAACCTTTTAAATTGCTTCCTATTTGCTTACATCTCATCTTTGGTCCACCACCTGTAAGAATGGGTGACTTTTTGACTGCCTTTTCTTTGACTTGGAGGTCTTAGGAACGGCATGGTCTGTCAGTCTTTCCTTGCGGTATACGCTGACGTGGTTTGCATGCATGTTCTGGCATGGGGAGTGAGTGAGTACGAGTCAAAGCAGGGTCTGGTCATGCCTGTGAGGATGCACCCAGCCACTGGCTCTGTGAGTGACATGAGTCTCAGCATACTTTGCAGTGTGACTTTGATGCCTACATTGTTGGAAAGGGCATGTCAGCACAGGTGCAGTGTAAGATATAGACAGCAGCATTTTACAAAGGACTTTGTGTACTAATCTTGCTCAATTTTGAGTGTAGACCTTGTAAAAAAACTTTTTAAAAACATCTTCATAGTACCTATAAATAAACAATACGTACTTTTAATTTATAGTTGTGTATTCCTCAAAAACAATAGTAACCTTACACGCATGAAGGCATTTTAAGCTTGGTTACACTGTCCGTAAAAAAGAAAAACAACTAGTATAAGAACCCTACATAGTGTCTCCAAACACTTCGTATCTGTTGTTGACCTAAATGATTGATTCAGAGGGGATTCCCCACACATAACTTTCACCATGGATTCACCATGGATTTCACCTGTGTCTGAAACCCAGCCTGTACTTTTTAAATCGTCTTCAGCTCAGTTACTGCCAGCTTTGAGATTTGGAAGCCTCATCTTTTAAAAGCGATACGCTGCACCTGTTTGTGTCTTCCTTGCCTCATGCACATCCGGCTTGACCCAGCAAAGAGCCAGCAGCAGATAGCATGCCTGCACCGCGCGCGTCTATATGTGTACTCGGAGACGCCTAGCACGTCTAACCACAGTCTCGGTTTTGTTTCGCAAAAAGTTACCCTTCACAAAAAGTTTAAAGCCCGTCGAAGCCCCATCATGCAGTAGGCTTTAAGTAGACAGTAGGCTAGGCTGCCTGAACAAAAAGGTTTATCAGGGAAGCTGGGCCAGGCGACATCTGCCGTCGTGACACTCATTTTTCTTACTCTTCGAGGCCGATTCCGTATGCACCCTGAAGAGATGTCTGGCCTCAGGTTAAACATCCTGAAATCCTATGCTGCATCCTGCGATTCAAAGCAGCTTTTGATAAGATAAAGAGATCATATTGTTTTTTCTAATTGATCTGCCAAGCCTTTTTGCATGGGTGGGAGCGTACCTTCAAAGCGAAGGTCGTCTGCAGGAGATGAACTTGAGACTCTGAAAGATGAGTCAGAATTATTGTTTAGAGGGGGAAGGCAGTAAAATCAACATTTAGCGACAGCTCTTGTTGCTTTACTGGCTCGGTGAATGCAGCTAGGTTGAGCTGCTGGATCGAGAGTCATCTACACAATTTCACAAAGAGATCAGTAGTCATACTTTAGTGTAGTCATGCCCTAAGAAGAACCGGCATTAAAGGTGTCATAGATTTGTACACTTAACCTGTTACACTACAAGAACCTGCCAGTAGATTCAAATTCTCATTACTCACACTTGTAACTACATAACTACGCTAGTTTGAGTGCAGTTATGGAATAATTCACAGTGGTTACTGAATAATGTGTCTTAACTTTAAGTAATGAGGCTGGAGATTGAGTTTATAGAGAATGTTAGAAAATGTAAAATTTTAAATTTTTTATTGAGCACAACACCATGTTGTGTGGATTAAGGTATTTTACAAAGACTAATTTGTAAAGTGTTGCATAAAAGTCAAAGTGGGATTGAGCATCACCTTGAGCATCTGCTACTGGAGTTCCATGCTACTTAATCTTGTTTAATTTTCACTGCCGAATTACATAATTTAGCCTTGATGTGCAAAGTAGGTGGGCTACTGAATGTTATGGTATCCTTTTTATTCTATGGTTCAAACAGTTTATTCTGTGGTTCAGACAGTGTGTGTGTGTGTGTGTGTGTGTGTGTGTGTGTGTGTTTAGAAGGAAGTTTGTACCGCCACAGTAATGAGGTAGAGTGCAGGTGCCAAGTCTGACTGTGGTTGTGGAGAGAAGTGTTAGCTATGTAGTTTATCTGTGCATTAGTGTATAGGCCTATTGTGTGTTGGTACAGACTTGTCAGTGCTTTGAATGTGCTCATGCATGTATGTATTTGTCAGACTGTAAAATTGCTAACTGTGTGTGCAACGCAGCCATTGTAGGTCTGAGCACTGTATCTATAGTCTTGTGTGGTTGGAGGAGTCAGACAGTAAAAGCATGTAAATGTGTGTCTGGTGCCTAAGTGTGCATTTGTTTGTTTGTTTCTGTGTGTGTGTGTGTGTGTGTGTGTGAGTATGCAGAACATGTGTGTATGCACACTGTGAGTTAGGGTTAGTCAGCCCTCTGGAATGCTGTGTCTGCCCAGGGGATGTTGTAGGCCTGTGCTTGGTCTGTGGTCACTGCTGGGGTTGGAGGTTTAGAAAACTCCTCACCTCCATCCTATCTGCCAGGATAACAGGCACTCCGTACAGCAGACAACAAGCCTGCTTTGTCCCGCACTTGCCATCGCCCGGGGCCACGCGCATTCCCACTGCCGCCACTCTTGGGCGTTGCGTGGGGTCACAGACATCCATGAATACAGCACTTCTTTGAGGTTGTGAAGCTTTTCAGAAGTGTGTGTGTGCACGTGTTTGAAATGGGGTGGGGTAGCTTGTGAAGGACATTTTGAAGCTTGCCTGTGCTTTTTTGGGAGACTTTAATGTCTTCACGGAGTATACACAGACTAATCCAGCTATTCTCTGAAGCCTGTCATTTATCCCATTTATTCAAAGAATAAAGTGGCTGCATCTACACTTTATGCTTTGAAATTCAGATTGAAAAACAAAATTATAGGAAAATATGTTACAATTGAATTTTGAAATTGCAATTATATTTTGTCATTGTGTGATAGCTGACTGTCGGTTAAACATCAATAATACCTTCAATAATACCTTGCATACTGTTGCATGCCCAAACTTTGAGCACACTGCACAAATGCATGCTGGGGTGGCAGCAGCTCATCTGTGTGCTACATTATGCAGTGGTGCAGGTGTTTTTGCTATGCAGAAGAAAAACAGGTTTTCATGCTATACCTTATAGCTAAAAATGATTACTTGAATGCATATTCAAGTTCTGGAAAGTACTACTTAAGTGAACTAATTGAGTGCACATTCTTCCACTACCAGGAGGGCCCACATTAAGGGGCTACCAGGGTGAGCTTGCAGATCCAGTTTGATGCCTAATAAAGCATCTGTTTATCTGTTATCTAATTAGTCTTAAAATTGGCCAAGCAACCTATGACCTTAAAATTATTTGAATTGTCCAGTGGGATTGCAGCAAGAATTTAAAAAGAAGCTGATGAGCACAGTCTGTTAGTCTATTTTCAATGTGTAAACCATGCTGATTTAATTTTCACCATTACATCAGTTGGCCCAGATGGGCAGAGAAGGTAAGCTAATGAATGTTATGTTATCCTATTTAAGCTGTGGTTCAACAGTAGTGTGTGTGTGTGCGCGCGTGTGTGTGTGCGCGCGCGTGTGTGTGCGCGCGTGTGTGCATAGACTAGCTACAGATCAGCCTTAGTGATGTAATGTCACCTTGTGCCATAAGTAAACCATGGCCAAGTTTCTTCTATTCTATGTTGATGCTGGCAGGTAACTACGTGGAGCATCTGCTACACCGAAGGTGGTCAACAGGTCAAATCCTCAGCTGTGTTCTCAGATTATACGATGATCATAGAGCTGCAGGAGGAAGATAGCGGTGTCCAGTCTGCCATATTGCGCGCCCCCCCTGTGCACCACTGATTTGGGCCCCGAGCCGGCTGGTGATATCGCCTGCAGATCACACTGTAGCTAGTTTCTGTTTATACAAGTAAGCCCTAATTGTTTTAGCAGAGGCACAGGAACGCAACCAAGTATAAGGGGGGAGAAGGTGGAGTGTTCAACATGTGAAGCTTCTTTGCTCTTTCTGACTTTGTTTTGGACTCAGATCAGAGGAGATGTTGATACAATGGGCAGTGTACGTAGGTAAGGGATGCCAGAGACCTCAGGGGTGATTTACCCATTATTAATGCATTCAGTTTAATAAATAACATCAGTACTGTTTTCACATGTAAGTTGTCATAATTCTCACAGCCAAGTTGTTGTGCATTTGTACCAGCACTCTTAAGAGTGCACCTTTGAGTTTCAGTGATATTGATGTCTGCATGCTCATACAGTAGAACAGAAAGCTTAATGCTCTCCTCCAAGTGTGTGGAGATGCATTGGATGAGCTACGCTACATATGTTTGAGGAGGAGGTGTGATGGCCTACCCTCTCCAACAATGGTGGCACTTTCACGTGGTGGAGGACAGCTTTGTGTGGCTGTGAGTTTGAGTCTGTGACTGACAAGATTAATGTGTATCTTTAGCCCCACACTGAACAATAAGTGTGGGCTCCTGTGATTGGCCGTAGCCTGCGTGCTATCACTGTGCTGTCCGACTTTAAACTCCTGGGGAGGGGGAAGGGCAGCAGCGATAATGGCAAAGGGGTTATTTTGGGGGGCCGAAGCACAGGAGGCTCGGGGGGCTTGGTGTGTTGGAAGCAGTCTGGCTTGTCTACCTTTGTCCTCTCTCTCCCTTCCTATGGGCTACGTCTGTGTATCCCATTAACATAGTTCAGACAGATCATGTCATTGAAAGCTCCTAATGCTTCCTTGAAGTGTCTCTGCAGTTTCTCAAAACTTGGAATGAATTCTGTTTTTACACGCAGAGCAACAGCACTGAACACTGACCTTGACAACGATTACACAATATTACCGATGCTGTAGCCTAGCAGTAATCCTCAACAAAGAATACAATCCTCACTTTTGATTTGGCGCTATAATACAGTTACTACTTTATTATTTACTTTTCCTATTAAAGTTACATCTGTTAGTTCTGTAACACACTAGACAATGAAAGTACTTGCATAATACTTTACATACTTTTAACATTAAATATGTACCTAAGAAGTAACTAAGAAAGTTCAGATTTCCAAAATGCTGTTGTAATGCTAATAGCTGAGCTAGTGTGTTGAGCGGTATAATGGTGGTGAGGTTCAGAGTGTGTTAAAGAGTGGGGTCATATCAAACACCCCCTCATTCCTCTGCCCCCATTATGCACTTGCTCCTATCTCTCTTTCTGGAATTACCTCTCTCTCTCTCTCTCTCTCTGTCTCTCTGTGTCTGTCTTCCTAAATCCCAGCTGTCCCTCTGCTCAAGTGACAGCTGACAAATGGTGGACCTTCCCTTTGAATTTGTGAGTGGGTGTACATCTGACTGTGAGACTCTATGGACTATGGTGCTCTTCGCCTACTTTCCCAAAATTCTCAAGAGCAAAATCAATACTTAGAATTCCTTTCTCTATGCCAGTTCAGTTCCTGGTTATCTCTGCCAACAATATTGTCTGAATCTTGCAGCTCCTTTGTAAAGGAACTGAATGCACGCTGAGTGGCAAAGTGAAAAAGCCTTTTCAAGTTACTGTGCTAAGGCTTCATAGCTTGAGCCAAGGTTAGTGCATGTAGAATCCCTGCCCACTGTTCTTCTCAGCCACTTCACCATCAGGCATTATTCATCCATTGAAGGTGAAAGTTGTCCAATATATGAAAGGCTGTTGCTTTTTTAAATCCCTGTATGTCAGTCTGTCTGTTGGAATAAATAAGAGTATGTGACATGAATGGTATCCATGCCCAGGATTCCTAAGTGAATTGGGGAGCTTTGCCGAACAGGTATAACTTTTTCAATGTCTCTCTCTCTCTCTCTCTCTCTCTCTCTCTCTCTCTCTTACTGTGGACATGTGGGGTGAGAGTATGTTGTGGATGTATCTGATGCATATCTAAAACACGTAATACAGCAGTCATGCATAATGCATGTCTCACATGTCCTGGGCCAGGACCTCAGGGCTCTGCAGTATAGCCATTCCTGAGGAGCTTTTCATTACACAAGCCTGACGTGGGGCTTCTTAGAATTCACACTACGCTACCAAGTTGTAGTCTGAACTGTTCAGTTTGTTCGGCTCTCTGGTTAAAGAGTGGGGTTTTTACGTATTTATTGCTAGTAATTAGGTTGTAGGCTGTAATTGCTGAAGCACAGTAGTGGCTTTTGGCACAAATGTAGAAATTCACTTCTGTTTGTCTTAGAAGTAGGTTTTTACTTAGAATGCAGGGTATACAGGTCTATAGGTAGTGTAAGAATTAAAAGACATGTTTAAGATTTAGTGTAGGGATAAGTCACCATTGCAGTCTACAAGATTTCTCTGGATATCCACGCTGGGTGGTGAATTAAACCATCCATTACTGTTTATTTAAACAGGTAGTTTGAAATAATCAGAACTAAAACAAAATTGCATCAGGGATTAAACCTACTACATTACAGTTCATAAAGGGGAATGCTCACATTTCCCTTTTCCACCAACAAGGAAGGGGTTCTGTTCTTGTTCACACACCATTCCGGTTTTCTGACCAGTTGTGCTGATTTGTCGAAAAATGCAAGAATAAATAGTGTGTATCCCATAAAGGTATAGCCTAACTCTCTCAGTATAATGACTTCAGTTTAATAACAAAAGGAGTAAGTGTACTGTAAGAGCATGGGAAACATGTTTTTATACTCTGTTGTAATACTGAATCCCAGGAAATATCCCATATAAAATAATGTTCCCAGTACAGAATCATATTATTTTACATCAGTGTTTACTCCATTTGATGAACACATGTAACGGTGAGTGATAAGGAGGTGGGCGCATGTGCAGAGAAGAGTGAGGCTTATTACGGGCAAATCCAAAGTTGTAGTCATCAGAGTAGTCAAGGGTCATTGAGCCAATACTGAGAGTACGAGGAAACACAATTAAACAAACAAAAACACGAATGCAAACAGGGGAAGCAGGCTATAAAAGAGGCTAGGAAGAACTCGGAGGCTAAGAAACAAAACGGCTAGGAAAAACAGTCAGACTAGGATACACGGAGTACAAACTTAGGGGCATACAGATACAGGCTTTCAGACATTCAAACAGCCAAACCATGAACAGGCAAGACACAGGGAACAAGACAGGGTTTAAATGAATGAATTAACTCAAAACCAGACAAAGGTGAAAGTAATAACAAGCGTGGAAAACCAAACGAGGGGTGGAGAAAATGAAACTAAGGAATGGAACCAAAACACACAAGACAGGGAAACCATGGAACATGGAAGCTGGGAGGGACTAACTGTGATAACACGAAAGATAAAAAACTGGGATTTAGCTGCTATGTAGCACATATTGATGGGTAGCACAACTCGAAAGAATACTGGTTCACTCTTGTGAGAATCGCCCCGCATTTGCACCAATTTTTATTGGAACCAAGGCTACATCATCAATGGAGGATGTGGCACAGTGCACAATGGAAGCAAACAGTAGTAACGAGATGGCAGACCGAATAGATTACCTACGAGCATTTGTGCTGTTGTTACAGATGTTTGTTTTTATCCAAAAAGCAAGCATGTATCAACTATTGGTGATAAGACGATGGATAATAATAATAATAATAATAATAATAATAATAATAATAACAGATGAATTAATGAATGAATTAAATAATAACAGATAATGAACAACAATGTAACAAATATAACAATATTAAATAGTGATGGTAATATAACAACACTACATGCAGGCTTAAAGTGCAACCTTTCGTCATTAATTGCACATGTGGATGGAGATGCAGGGTCAACTGCCAGTGTCTTGACAGTGCATAGATCAAAGTACTGATCGGCCCTTCCATTCCCTGACCCTTGCTGTGTGTGTATGTGTGTGTGGGTGGGTGTGTGTGTGTGTGTGTATGTGTGGGTGGGTGGGTGTGTATGTGTGGGTGGGTGTGGGTGGGTGGGTGTGTATGTGTGGGTGTGTGTGTATGTGTGAGTGGGTGTGTGTGGGTGTGTGGGTGGGTGTGTGTGTATGTGTGAGTGGGTGTGTGTGTGTGTGTGTATGGGTGTGTGTGTATGTGTGGGTGGGTGTGGGTGTGTATGTGTGGGTGGGTGTGGGTGGGTATGTGTGGGTGTTTGTGTTTGTGTGGGTGTGTCCGTGTACAGGGTGAATGAGTATGACTGCTACTGCTTGTACATTGAGTATTATTAAGAAAAGAGCTGTAGATTATAAAAAACAATGGGTCACAACTGAATAAACAAAGAGCTGTTACATAATTCATTTCTACTCTAGCCTTTTATTTAGTAGATGTACTGTTGAAGGTCTCTCTCCCTCTCTCTCCTTCTCTCCCCCAGACACACACACTCATACACCCGAACTCTCTCAACGGGACGTCTGGTTTTCTGCTTTTCACATCGCTCTTATTTTTTCCCTCCCTCTTCCTAACTGCCAGCAAAGTGAAATCTTTGACAAATTGAAACCACGTTGTGGTGCTGCTCTAGCTGCTGCTGCCGCCATCGTGGTGCGCGCTAGCAGGTCCCCAACCGGGCTGTTGGTTTGCGGTGGGCCCTGCGTCTGGCCCGGCCGGGCCAGCCCTGGGCCCTCAGCCACTGCGGCAGGGCAGCGTGCGTGCGGGGAGGGGCAAAGGGATGGTGATGGTGGAGGTGTGGGTCATGAAGAGCTTTTGCGCTTTGCCTTCAGGATGCATTTGAGTGCGCATTTGTGGTGTATGTCTGTGCATGTTGGTGTTAAACGGATGTGTGTGCAAGGGACAGCAAGAAAGAACACAAGATGTCATCTAGTGGTCTTGTAAGCCAAAGTGAGATGGTGTTTCATGGCTGCGTGCTCTCTGGTGATGCTACAGGCTTGCCTATTCTGTGTAGCAAGATTAGGAGCCCTAACAGGTGCAGTCAATTACTTGGGGTCTAAACCTGGCATTACTTGATATGGCAGTTAAAAGACCACCACAAAAACTCATTCTTATAACAATTCCTCATGTTTGTTCTTCCTATTACTTTTCTTTTTCAGCCATATGTTTTGAATGCATAATTGGAAATTGTGCTGCTTTTTGAAAATGATCTCACCTTGCTGATTATTAGAAACAGCTTAAACCTCATCTCTATGGCCATGTTGTGGGTGCACCTATCTTATATGGGCATGTTGTTGGTGTACAATTACCCATCTGTTGCCATGCACAGTTCATTAGCCTCCTCCTACCCTGTTCACTGCTGGTCAGTTTCTAACCTGAGTAAAGGAAGAAGCGTTTGTCAAGAAAATAATTTTGGATTTTTCTGTAACATCAGGTTTATACATTTGCAGGTGAGAAGCAACTATAACAATGAACAACTTGTAATCAGTGCACAGTTGATCATGATTTTGTTAATAGTGTCATACGGTGTCTAATGCCACTACATTTCTCTCTCTTTCTGTCTCTCGTTTTGTCTGTCTGTCTCTCTCCCTCCCCGTCTCGCACATGCTGTCTGGCAGGTCTCTGGACGGGCGTCTGCAGGTGTCCCACAGGAAAGGTCTCCCTCATGTGATCTACTGCCGACTGTGGCGTTGGCCAGACCTGCAGTCTCATCATGAGCTGCGGGCCGTGGAGTTGTGTGAGTTCGCCTTCCACATGAAGAAGGACGAGGTGTGTGTGAACCCCTACCACTACCAGCGCGTTGAGACACCAGGTGAGTGGTGCACCACCCCTGAGAACAGCAGTCACGAATAAAAACTCTGTTTCTACTAAGTACATAAACTGAGTCAAAATGCACACTATTTAAAGTACATATGACATTTTTAAATACTGCACTTCAAGCCCTGATTTTATAAATTGTATGAAAACAAAAACACACACCTCACTCTCTACAACGTCTCTGTATTACAGAGAAGCTATAGGGAGTGTGGTGAGTGTGTGCATGCATGTGCACAATGCTACGTGTGTGTGTGTGTGTGTGTGTGTATTTGTGTATGTCTGTGGGTAAAGATACTGTTGAAAGTATCACTCTCTCCTTCCAGTCTTGCCCCCAGTGTTGGTGCCGCGGCACACAGAGATCCCCAGTGAGTTTCCTCCTCTGGATGACTACAGCCACTCCATCCCTGAAAACACCAACTTCCCCGCAGGCATTGAGCCCCAGAGCAACTACATCCCAGGTAAGAGAAGAGCATGAGAGGTTTTTAGAGGTTATTAAATGTTAATATGACGTTTTGAGTGGATATTATGATATTATTAGAGGTTATGGGAGCATATGAGAGGGTTTAAGTGCTGTGTGTGTGTGTGTGTGTGTGTGTGTGTGTGTGTGTGTGTGTGTGTGTGTGTGCGTGTTTGTCCCTCAGCTCTGGCATTACTGGTTCATAAAGATATATGGCAACCTCATGACAGAAATTACTTTTCCAACCACTTGTGAAACCTGACACTGAGAACTGAGAAACTGACCTAACAGAGCGATTATTGGTTGCCAAAAAAAGCCCTAAACCCTTGAGGTGATTTCCTTCAACACTGGCTGTACTCAGGGCTGGACTGTTGAAGCTAGGACTGTAGTCACTGCTCTTTCGGTCACTGAGCCACCACTGAGTGGTCAGGAGACAGAGCAGTCCAAGCAGACAGACAGAGAAACAGTTCAGCTCAGGGCCCCTGTTTCCATAGTCCACTCCAAGCTGCTCCGACTTGCAGGGGCAGCCACTGGTAAATCATCAACACACACACACACACACACACACACACACACACACACACACACACACAGACACACACACACAAACAAACACTGCAAAGAAACCCTAGGAAGCAGACCGGGAGAACAGCAGACACTGCCTCGTACACACACATACACATGTGTGTGCACGTGCTTGTGTGTGTGTGTGTGTGTGTGTGTGTGCTCATATTTAGGAGTTTACACATTTATACACTGCAATATGTAATTGGACAGTGATTAAATTTGTGTTGTTTTGTCACTGCTCTAGAATATTGGATTTAACTGTGTTGAACAACATCTTTAATTTACATCTACATTTGGATGAACAGTGCAAAAATCACAGTCCTTCTATACCTGGTCCCCTTCTCTGCATTTGAACTTTAAAGTCACCATTTCATTTACTATTTCCTAGAGCAGAGTGGCAAAATAACAAAAACTGCCATAAATGTTTTATGGACTTCATTGTACTGACTCTCACACACATTGAGCACTGCACACAGACAAACACAGTACTGTACTGTAGTGCTCTAGACACAAGTAACCAAATTAAAAATATAAAACACTGACTATTTTATTTAGTTTTTGTATTATACTGTATTGTGGTAAGCCGTAGTAAGTGATTAAGATGTGGTGTAAGGCTGTGTCAGTCTCCAGTCTCCAACTTTCACTGATGTGTGATGTAAATCCTGGTTTTTACCCGACCGCAATAAAGAATACTGTATAGAAGTGAAAGTCAGTATGATGGACACCACCTGGGCCTGATTTGACTCATGGTGTTTGACTCTGGCTCCACCTCACCTTGAATGGTAATATTTTTCAAGGTTTGGACCTGTGGTCACTTACTGTAATGTGGCATTTGCTTTTCCATTTCCTGGGCAGAGCTAACCTGCTGCTGAAATTCCTGCTGTTGAAACCAAACCGCTTCTAAATAGGAAGCTTAGTCTTGAGGAAAAAACCTCATGAGTCACCACCTTATGTGTGTGTACTGCACCTGTTTGAATCCTTTGTCCCCACCAGTGTGTGTTGTCTGTGTTTTTCAGAGACACCTCCTCCAGGCTACCTCAGTGAGGATGGAGAGACCAGTGACCACCAGATGAACCATAGCATGGACACAGGTTAAGACCTTTAGACAAACTATGCTGTATTTAGGAGCTGTTTATAAGACATAGCAGCTGCGTACCTGCTTAGTCTTCTCTGTTTTGCAGAGTGTTTGTAATGTGGTATAACTTCCATGTGCTATAAGGGTGCCAGGAAGTGAAAAGGGCCGGGGTGGTGCTAGAAGAGCACACCCTCATATAACTGTGAACCTCATATATCTTGAATGGTCTTTATTCTGCAGTGTGCTTGGTAAACCAGACTAGTTCTGTTCTATTCAGTTCAAGATAATCAGATTTGTGATGGTTTTGTGTTAGTACTGTCTAGTGTTTGATAACGTAACACTTTATTGGTCCCGAAGGAAATTGCAGATGTGAAAAGTGCTGTGAAAGTTCAGGGAAATACCGTCATGTGGCCATCATCTTTGTCTCTTTCATTAGGATCTCCGAACCTGTCACCAAACCCTGTATCTCCAGCACACAACAACTTAGGTAAGGCCTTCTGGTGGGAGGAGGGGCACATATGTATATGTATGCATGTATACATGTGTGTATGCAGGTATCTGTGTATATCTGCACATGGCAATGGATGTGTGCGTGGGTATATGTACTCATGTGTGGGCGTATCTACAACGGTAGGGAGATGGGGGTAGTATGCATGTGCAGGTGTTTGTATACATGTGTTTTGAGATTCTTCCACTGGTGGCTGCCCCGGAGGAAGCTCCAGCCGAACGAGTCTTTTTGTCTTTCCTGACTCCGACCCCTGCTCAAGCCCTTGGACAAACACACCGCCCACACCACACTTGTGTTAACCATATCCTGCCGCTCTCTATCTGAAGTGAGAATCCCATATGGAATTCTCGTCTTCCTCGCTGCTTCTGGAATAATAAATAACCCCAGAGCCACATGTTCCAGCTGGGCCGTTCACGCGTGCAGGCCAGATCCTCTCTGGTCTTTCCTTTCATTTCTTTTCTCTTTTTTTTGCTTCTTTGAAGCAGTTACAGGAATCGTGGTGTGCTTGTGAAGCTCTTGCCACAAGGCCGTAATTTGCGTGACCAAGCAATGGTGGTGTTTCCACTGCTGTCGCTTTTTAGTTCTGGGAATCTGCCTTGGCTATTGACATCGCCGTGTCATCGATCTCCACCCGTTCGTTATTTTAAAACCCCCTTTCTCTCCTTCCCTTTTTTCTTCGTTTGTTCATTTTTCTGTGCCCCTCCCTGACCATTTCCTTGGCCATCCCTCTCTCCTCAACCTCTTCTCTCACTCTTTCTCTTTGTTGTCTCTGACTCTCTCTGTCTCTCTTCCTCACATTGTCTCACTCCTTTTTTCAATTATTCTCTCTGTATCTGTCTCTCACACTCTTTCTCTCTCTCTCTCTCTCTCTCTCTCTTCATATTGCTTCATTTGTCTTTTTCTCTATCCCTTTCTCTATTGCTCCCCGTCTCTCAGACCTGCAGCCTGTGACGTACTGTGAGCCTGCGTTCTGGTGTTCCATATCGTACTATGAGCTGAATCAGCGTGTGGGGGAGATCTTCCATGCCTCTCAGCCCTCTCTGACGGTAGATGGCTTCACCGATCCATCCAACTCAGAGCGCTTCTGCCTGGGTCTGCTGTCCAACGTGAACCGCAATGCAGCTGTGGAACTTACCCGCAGACACATTGGTGAACACACACACCTACACCCAAACACCCAAAGCCTCCCTCCCCAACACACTACATGAATAAATGCTCTTACAAGCTAACTTAAAGCAAGCCTACACTAGAAAAAAAGGAAATAATTTGTTGGTGTATTGCAGTGTGGTTTGTGTGTCAAAGGACTTAATATAGCAACATTTTGTCAAGAAATGTAATATCCTGAATGCTGAAGACATGTTTTGTAAACAACATTTTTCTCTTTGGTTTCTGCTTCTGTTGACAGCAGTCATTTGTGTGTGTGTGTGTGTGTGTGTGTGTGTGTGTGTGTGTGTTTTGTAGGTCGGGGGGTGCGTTTATACTACATCGGAGGTGAGGTGTTTGCTGAGTGTCTCAGTGACAGTGCCATCTTTGTTCAGAGTCCCAACTGTAATCAGCGCTATGGCTGGCACCCTGCCACCGTGTGTAAGATCCCACCAGGTGAGAGAGAGAGAGAGCGAGTGAGCAAGCCTTCAGCACCCATTCTGAGTCCACTGAAAAAGCTCTTACCTACTTTCTGTGTTTCTGTGGAGAATGGATTATGCATGCAGTTTTAGATTCTACATTATCTTGTTCGGTCATATTTCAGGTTGGTTCAGATTCATCACTTGTTGAATCTGAAACGAACAGAATGTTGCACTTGGGGAAATGATTTAAGGAATACACAATGATTTAAGACTATGATTCTACTCACACCCTTAAGTCATGTTTTTATCTCTTATTTTTCTCCCAGCCCTCAGATATCCTGTTTTAATGCATGTGTCTGCTCGTTGTCTTTCGTCAGGCTGTAATCTGAAGATCTTCAACAACCAAGAGTTTGCTGCACTCTTGGCTCAGTCAGTGAACCAGGGCTTCGAGGCCGTCTACCAGCTCACCCGCATGTGCACCATCCGCATGAGCTTTGTCAAGGGCTGGGGAGCAGAGTACAGGTGGGTCTCCTCCCCACCCCCAAGGGCTGCCTTGGGGCTAACTGTGCCACAGCAGAGCTGCGGTTATGAGTACATTTGTCCCAGGTACCTCTAAACTGTGTTCACACAGAAGGAGTGTAGTACAAAATCTGGGGACCTGGTCCTGGTCCCTCTGTTCTCTAGTCCCTATTCCTGTTTGTTGCAGCAGTGGATATGCAAAAAACAGCAACAAAAAAATACGATAATAAAAACTATGAACTTCTAAGATGAATTAGACTTTACTCAGTTGCTTAATGTAGGAACCTTGGTCCAGTGGTTCAGAATGGCTGCACTATAGTCAGTCTTGGTGCAGTGTTGGTGCACACAGTTTTGTGTGTACCATCTGGGCAGAACTGTTTCCCAGAGCGTCCGGCTTAATCTGGGCTGGTTTGGCGTTGGCTGGTGCATGACATTTTGGGGGATGGTGCACCTGCCCTCTCAGACCTCCCCCAGATCAACATGCCAGCCATGTAAACTATTAGGTCTGCGCTAGCAAGTCACAGTGTGCCAAAACAAATACACACCCTCTGAGCTCCAAGAAGTGTCAGAGTTTCCTGGTCTGGGCTCCTTATTCTCTCTCTGTCTTTGTTCTCCCTTTCCCAGTACGCTGTCTCTTGTGTGTAATCTTATTGTTGGAAAGAGAGCAACCAAGTCCATAATCAAAAGCAGTCGTGGATTTCCAACAGAGACATTCACTGCAGAGAAAAGAGAGAGAAAGAAAGAGAGAGAGAGAGAGAGAGAGAGAGAGAGAGAAAGGGTGTGGAAGAGAATGAGGGACCAAAACTGGGAGAAAGGAAAAAAAAGAATGAAACCAAAAAGGAGAGAAAGAGAGAGACTCTGGTTTCCCAGACTGCTTCTGTATTTGGCCAGGCACTTCATGCTCAGGCTGCTTCTCTTTCAGGATCTGAACTGCTCACACCGTTTCTCTTAAGTGATGAACCCCATTCATTCAAATTTTGCTCAGAACTACTAGCAGCGGTGAGATGGCTGCCATAAATGAAAGTGGCTGGCACCACATGAAGCTTCTGTACAGCAAAGTCGGCTGACCTTGGACTCTCCCTAGCAGTCTGTCATTCTCTCACAGCTCATCTCTCACCCATCTCACATGTCTCAGTAGAATACTCAGCTGCCCTGAAGATGGTACTTTGCCCCAGCAAGTGCTTTCTTAGTGGTGCTAAATAGAGGATCGAGGAGGGCAGAGTACCGGGTGGGGGCAAGGGATTGTATAACGATGTATGTTGGTATTTAGGGTTGGAGTAAAAGTATCATTTTTATAAATCAATCTTTTTCACCACAATAATGTCAATAACATCACTAATTGTGTCCCCAATATTGTATCTTAGTGGAGATGTGTAACACGATTGTAAAGAGTAGAGTGATGTATGACATCAAAATAACTAGATAAAGGGCTGAATTGCAAATATTTTAGATTCACATATTTAGATTCACACTCTCACTTTCAATCATAGTTTTCAATCACAGATTTACCAAAATTTCCTAAGGACTTTTATTTTGGGATTGTGGTTGGTTTTCTGGTTACTTGTGATGGCTCCTGTGGCTTGTCTGGTAGTCATGCCCTTCAGCAAGCCCTTTTAACAAACAGCATTGGTAGCCTTCACAATAAAGGTTACAGATTTTAACAACATATATATATATATATTTAGTTATTTTTTTATTTATTTTTTTATTTATTTATTTTTTTAATTATTATTATTTTTTTTTTTTAAAGGAATTTGAATTAGACTTTGTTGATTTGTTGAATATGGGAATTCTGGTGCAATGGATCAGGATGACTCAGTGCAGGTTTGGACTATAAAATATGGCTAAGATCACTCTGGATGGGCTGCTTCCACATTAGTGGTTCAGTCTATCAAGGCGACATTAGTAGCTGCTGGAATTCGAGACTACTAAATCAACCCCACCATCTTATTACAACAACCTGCATGTTCTGGTTAAAAATATCAAGACGAAAGAGCTGACACTGCATAGATGCATTCCTAATATAATTAAAAAGTTTTGAAGGGCATCAAGTTTGTAAGTTTGTTTGAGATGAGCCAATGCTACTGCAGTGCTATTTTGGGGGTAAATTCTAGAACTGCCAACTCCTACAGACTACATTATTGTCCTATTTTAAAAGAAATGTATGTTAAATTATTATGTATAACTGGTTTATGTTGGGATAGTGGAACAGTTCTTCACCATTAGTGCACATTGGACCACCATGTTGCCCTACATTAGTGCAGTCAGTAAGTCATATATTTGTCTTCTCCTCACATGTGGAGGAGTGTAATAAAACACAGCAAGTGCCTTAACCTGAATTGAGGGGGATCAAACTCTTCCTTCAGACACAGTCTGTTCTTACTCTCTCCTGCTCAATCTTTCATCTCACTTAGCCCCCATTCCCTCTCCGACTGTCCCACTCGCCATCTCTCTCCCTACCTTCAATTTGTCACTGGTCTCATCATTAGTCCCGGAGGGGCCGCTGGCAGGCAAGGACCACGGCTGATAGAGCCACAGTGAAGCACGAGGGAGTTGAAGGACTTGGCAGAAGACAGCAGGCTCCGGGTGGAGAGCCTGAGAGACATGCAGGGAGGGAGGACAGGCTGGGAGGGAGATATCCTGGGCTTCAGCGTATCCTTAAGTGTCAAAGCATGTGTTACACCCTGTTAGGAGCATGGAGCGGAAGCCACATTTAGACCATTTGAGGACTACTCCGTGTGTGCGTGTCTGTGTGTTTTGGTGCTTGCCTGCTCTCGCAGAGCATTGTGTGGCAATGTATGTAATTCTAGGGGATCAGAAAGAGCATGTGAAAGAGAGACAAAGAAAATGGAGTGGGTTGGCTGAACCTGAACGTCATGAGTAGGGGGGTGAAGGCAAGCTCCCAGAAACAGTGTGTGTTCGTGTGTGTGTGTGTGTGTGCATAAAATGGAGAGAAGCAGGCTGAGGCATTGGGTCAGCAGTGTGGAATGTAGACGAGTGTGTTTGGCAGTGGTGATGATCCCAGCCAGAATCTGGAAGCGCGTAGAGGCGTGTGGTGCTGTTTCTTACAGAGCTGAGTTTACGCAGAGACTGAGCTCAAACCCAGACGCCCTGACAGCCTGTACGCCCCACTCAGTCAGCCCTGCTTCTTCATCACCTAATTCAACCTAATTCAGTAAAGATACCACTGACAAATAACTGATTACATTTCCTAATCTGTTACAACATTTTATTCTTATTCTCTTTTTCTTTGTTTTTGTTCCCTCATCTTCTCTCTGCTGTTTTGTCCACTCCACTCCACTGTAGGCGGCAGACAGTGACTAGCACCCCCTGCTGGATAGAACTGCACCTGAACGGACCCCTGCAATGGCTGGACAAGGTGCTAACTCAGATGGGATCGCCTGCTGTCCGCTGCTCTAGTGTGTCATAGGAAATGCGTTCCCCTCCCCTTTACCACTGCCGGAAGTAACCAGACCAAAACTAGAACTGAAACAGAAAAATGTTTTCGGAACGGAAGGGTAACGACCCTTAAAGCCATCAGCAAATAGAAAATGCAGCTCATCTGACAAAACCCACCTTCTTTCAATAGCACTTTCACACACGTTCGTCTCAAAGAGGAAGTGTGTATTAAACAGTACCATTTATGTTTATATTTTCTTTTTACATTATGTCCATGTTTATTTAGTGTCCTTTGTGACATTTTGTGGGTCAGAGCCAGTTTGGCTGGCCATATGTACTGTAGTGTCCCCTTTTTTGTCTTACGTGTTGCTTCGTTATGTGTATCACAACAAGTGTAATAAAACACCTAATTAATATAATAACAAATTATTTGTGTACAATGAAAGATTAATGAAGTTTTAGAAATTTCAGTTAAAATGTTTCGGCTATTTTTGTTTTAACAAAATACTGGGACAAAACCCTTGTATGTACCATGTCATACATGTTAATGTAAGTGAATGGGAAATGAGCTCTGTGTGTGAAAGATAACAAATACTGTTTGATTTAATCCATGGACTTCTATGTTTCATGTGTCGTGCCAGTCAAGTCCAAGAGGAGTTAAACTGGAGTAAAAGCTCACTAAGTCAGAGAAGAGGCCCTCTCTCATTAGAGCCATAATTGACCAGTGCCTTAAGAACCAGAAGTGGAAGGATCACCTCGATCTGTAAAACTTCACCTAAACACTTTGAAGGCATCTGTAGAAGGACAGGGTAATGTGCAGCACAGCTGTCTATATAAGCATCCTAAGCATTATACATTGCTTTAAGGAAACAGTATGGGGTTAGCAGGGTGGAGCTGTTGTAGACGGCTACAGGGTGAGAAGCTGTTATTCTCTCCCCCCCCCCCCCCCCCCCCGGAGTAGAGCTCTCCCCCTGTGTTTTAATCTGTCTGTGTGGAGCCATGCCAAGTCTCTGTGTGTGGGTGTGTGTTCTCCTAAGATGTGCTTTTGGTAGCTGTTTAATCTGTGAGCCAGCTGTCCCTGCCGTGTGGGTGTGTGTGAGTGATTCCGGGGGTGTCTGCCTGCCCTCCTGGTGAGATCAGATAGGGCTGTCTATGGGGAAGAGCCAACACTGGGGAAGAAGTGTGCAGCTCTTTGGTGGGGACTCATGATCCATCTTCACTCTGTAGCAGCTTTACCACCCAACTCTCATGCAGGAGGCTGTTTAATCAACCAATAAAATGGGGGTTATTTTAGCAGGGCAAAGAGCACTCACAGAGTCACACTTTGGTTTCCCGTCAATATAAATATCGTTTACTTTATCCTTTTCTTCGCTTTAAATTATTGGGCCAGCGTCTGCATTTACACCATGCAAAAGAAAGCTCCACCAAACCTGCACACAACTCTGAGTCCTTATATTGCCTGTGCAACATTCCACACCTATTTTAAATGGTTTTCATTCAACTAAGATTGCACTGTACTATACAACTGATTTAATTTAAAACATATACAAACTGATGGTTGTCTTTTAAGATCTTGCTAGGAATCTGTTGCAAAATAAAAGTAAACTAGTCATTGGTTATCTGCCAGAGTCCAATTATATATCCCCTTCTCATTCTTCTCATTCACTCCAGTAAAGTCCATTGAGTGAGTGCACTTTGGCATAAAGATTTCATTTTAGATCTTACACAGTATGTGCACAGATGTTTGTCATTCAACTCATATGAGGGCCACACTTGATTTCAGTTAACTCCAAAATGAATAGTTTTAGATGTCTCGTATATTGATGCATGCCTGTTTTCAGAGTTTGATTAAATTTCTACCTAAATTCTATTTTGCTATTGTTTTTTGTTGTTATTGTTGTTGTTTCCTTCTTTTTCCAAAGTGAGGACCTTGCCGATGTACTTTTATTTGGCAAAGGCTCAAATGGAGAAAAACCTGCAGGCAGTTTTTTTTTTTAAACCATAGCCACATATTTTTATACCATAGAGAGGAGATACCGGGGAAGGGGTTAAAAAAGGGAAATGTTTGTCCAAATGAGGTTTCTGGTTTTGTTTATGGGTTTTTGTTTGGGTTTTTAAAAGAATTTGTATAGACAGTTCATTAAGCCATTGCTTGGCTCTTGCATACCTTCTTTCTGATCTTCACAGTGATTTGATTTAAAACTATGATGTCAGAGCTAGGAACTGATGACAGACTTCAGAAGCTCCAGTTTCGCATTTATAATACAGGTTCGCATCTGAGGATACAGAAGGTATTTGGGAGGAAATATTTGGGGGAAAAAAAGTATTTTTTGGCTCTCAACATTTCAGTATAGTTTCAGGTTTACCAGCATTTATCAGATTTTAAGGTTTTAACAGCATACATCAGATTTAGAAAGGTTACATATTTGATTTACCAGATGCTCAGAACTGTTTTTTATAATATTAATGGTATATATTGTTTTAATAGGAAATTTATGACCCCTCATAGTTTTCTTACTATGATAGGAGTACTCTTATTGGTCCACTATTGGTCGACTAGAAGATAAAGGGAAACATCAGCATCATTGAATAAAAAATATGAATTTAATTTTAAGTTAATCAGCGAATTGTTGAGTTACCTTTCAATAGTATGCTTTATTGTGCTTGCGTTGCTTATTGATTCTGGTAACTCACTTATTCTGTGATGCTATGATTAGTTGTGTTTTTGTGTCAAGCTTTAAATAGGCTAATGTCCTTTTGTATAAAATATATATTCTATATTATTTTTCTTTGCATCCAAAATGTTTGTCAACTATATACTTCATTGTAGTTGCTATTACTGTACTTTTAATAAAACGATATATCTCAAAAGATTTGACCTTTGTATTAAAGATAATTTTTTCCACAAGCTCCAATTTCATTAATGGGGTAAATGTATATTTAGAGTACCCACTGCTCCTATATGGCCTTTGGTCAAAACTAAATCACACCTGAAAGAAATTGACAAAGTTTGACACATGGAGTACAGGACTCATGTTAAACAGACATCAAAATCAACTACTGAGTATAGTGTCAGAGTGCTGGATTACAATTTATAATTGAGTATAAATTGTATAGCAGCCCATTTAGTACAGCTGTAAATGTATGTAGTAAAGTGGTCCCTCAGTATATGTCATTGGCCCTGGTCTGTGTGCATCATTTGGCAGATGCTCTGAGCCAGATCAACTCAGTATGAAAATTTATCTGCTCCCTGGGAACCAAACAAACGATATTTGTGTACTGTGTCAGGTGAGCTGGAATAGCTCTCGAGTTTGAAAAAGTCATCTTATACTTTCATTCAGCTACACTATGTAACAGTTTTAAGCATTATGACATAGAACACACTGCACTGGCTAGAATATTACATGGTAAGATGAGAGAGATTCATCTGTCCTTCCTCCCTGCGAGAAAGTTGGGTTATGTGTGCTGTATGATATGGCTGGGTCTCTAAACTTGAATGTTCACACATACAGCTACAATGCTAAACACTCCATTAGGTGGGTGTGGCACTCTGGTGAATTACAGACCAACCCACCTGACAATACTAAGCTTTGACATGTCTAGGTGTCTGTCTCCCCAAGTGTGTGTCTGCATTGCTAGGTTACATGTAACATAACCCCACAGCCTCTATTCTATCACAGACACTGTAGACACTGTACTCGACAGGATGTCTTTGTTCGGGTGACCCTCAGGGCAGGGTGAGGGGAACCTGCGAATCACTCACACACACACACACACACTCACGCACACACACACACACACACACACTCACGCACACACACACACACGCACACACACACACACACTCACGCACACACACACACACACACTCACGCACACACACACACACACACACACGCACACACACACACACACACACTCACACACACACACACATTATAAATAGAACAGAAATGACTGTATTCCCTCTCACCTGAACACTACTTAGATGAGTCAGGAATCCTTTAACTGCTAACTCAGTCAGGCTACAGCCCACCGTTTTATGCATACACAAATGCATATACATATATCTGTACCTGTAACATGAGACATTTGTCCAAGTAACTTTCATTCTAATAATCTGCCTTCAGTAAAGAATAGCATATTGCAACAGCAATCTTTCATTCAGTAATGTGAATGATGTTCTGCTTAAATAATTTTTAAAGACATTAAGGAGATGTCATTATACCCCATGGCTCTTCGTAGGCTTCTGTATAGCAACACATCTTTACTTCCCACCCATCCCTTCAGCAACAGCGGCGGCAGCAAAAACGACAAGCGACAGTAGCAATTAGCTCTCACGGCCCTCCACCATGCTTCTGAATAATGAAAATGGGCTTGGAGTCCAGCACGCTGACCAAAACACATAAATGATTCACAGTTTCACAATATCTGGAGCCTTCAAGACAGGCTTCTACCATTTCAAAAATATGATTCTCATATTGATTCTCATGTGATTCTCAGGTGATTCTCATTCTGAAAATATTTTAAGGAAAAATACAGATGCAGCCTTTTTTATATGAAGTCTGGGTCTTTGAATACCTTTTTTTGAGTAGCTGATGGTGCCCTCTGTTGGGAGAGGAAGGTTATACAGCAATCCACTGCCCTCTGCTGTCTTGTGATGTCATAGTGTCTCAGATTGCTGCATCAAAAAGTCAAAACGCACAGCCAGACAGGCTGAGACGGTTTGTGTCTGACACCCTGGGATTGTATGGGACCGTCAGGTTGCTTGGCTCTTAATCTTGTTGTCTGAAACACTTTGAGAGCCTTTGTTCACAAAAAGAATTTGACACCTGGTTTCTGTCCAGTCTAATTACAATGTAGGCTGCCATTAATTCCTTATGTTACATTAAGGTATTGTGTTACTCCAGACATATATATGGGCCAAGAGTTTTCCTGCATATCTGTGTGTGGGGGAGGGGGAGGGGTACGTTTGTGCATGTGTGTCTGTGTTCCGTGTACGTGACTATGTGTGTCTGTGTGTGTGAGCTGCACTATTCTTCCTGTTCATGGTCAGTTTTTATTTGTTTATTTGTTTACTGTTTTCTCAGTAGGGTATTATTTTAATGTCACGCTATTTTACCTTAATCACTGCATTATTACATAGTAAATGCAAAATTACTTTTACTACACGAAATCACTTCATTCTTAGAATTACTTGAACACAGAACTCTTCGGAATTAAAAATGGCACGAGAGAAAACTAAGTTATTGAATTGACCTCTTCAGAATTAAGAGTGTCGAAACAAACAAAAACCCGCGTGACCGCCTGTATTATCCAAGACCACATTGTGAAGTTGTATTTTAGTGTTAAAAGGAAAGTCATTGCGCGTGCTAGTCTATCCCTCTTTAGAAAGGTGACCATGTACACTTTGCTGAGAGTCCAGCTGTCTCCAGCTCATGGTGAGGGACTGGTGGAGAGTTTAAACTGAACAGATTCCTTTAGTAAACCCCCTCTCAGCCAGCTGACAGTAACACAAAGGTCACGCGTCAAGGTGACGAAGCTACTGGCTTTGTTGGTAAACAAATTAATCTTCTCAAAGGTCGTCATTTGTCGTCGTCGTCCGCTGTCTCTCTAACCTCCCCATCTATGCTCGGGAGGAAAATCTGTCAACAGCTCAGATCCTGCCGGGGGTCTGCAGACTGCCGCGCAATCAGCATTCCGCAGCGGCAACACACACACACACACCTGATTGCGGCGTCGCGCGCTGCTGCGCCACAGCTGTCTCGTGGACAGAAGCCGCTACCTGCTCGCGCATGCCAACACGTACGGCGCTCGCCGCTCTAACCGGCGCGTGCTGGACCCCTGCCTGCCGGCGCTCGCCTCAGAGCCCAACATCCCACCCAGTCCCCCGTCCTCACCCCGCCTTCTGTCCGCATACACCTGCATACGCTTCCACTCTGGCGTGTATTTGTTTCGGTTATTTTCCTACTCTTTGTTCTCCCCCCCCCCCCCCCCCATCCAGTAGGCTTGCAGGTTCGTCAACGGCTCCTTTTTATTTTCCACTTTTTTTTCTGTAATTGCGTGATCTATGACTTAAGTCTTCACAGCTTCTTTCTATCTTCAGAACAAAAGGAAAATTCAATTTTGCTCCAGCAGCTGCCAGAGCTCTGATTAATGGCTGCTCGTATCCCTGCCTGCTGAAAGGTAGCCATTCTGAACAGCGTGGAAATCCAGGCAGTGACCCGCAGCTAATAACACTCTACTTGGGCAGGCTATCGAGCGCAAAGCGCCACTGTTTCTTGTGCTGGTTGATAGTGGTATTGCCCATAAGTTGCCTATAAGTGACACAGGCCAGAAGGTTAATAATCTAAACTTTGGGCTTCACCACTTTACCACTCTCGTGTGCAGTAGAAGAGAACAGTGAACAGCCCAATATACTGGCATTGCTTTGGGGTCGATTGTAACTCATGCACAGTAAAGTATGTGGCACCTGTAAAGCTCGTGGAATGGTTAGGACTACATCTAAGTCAGCGATAGGGGTTGCATGAAATGTGTGACAAATGTTTTCTTATTAGGCTATTTACAAACATACATACACATACAGGCTACATACGTACATACCTACATAACAATATGATCCCATTAAGCACTCGGTCTAAAACACCTGGTACGCCCAATTCCTGCCAGTAAAAAGTCGCAACCTTTTGGTCCTAAAGTAATTTTGCAAAGATCACCAGTTCTTACATTCCTTGCAATAAAAAGCCACAAGGACTTAATGGCTTAAAGATTGTATCGTTCTAATCCACACCACGAGTTCGTGAAATAATCTGCGCATCTATTGGTATCTTATTCTTCAGCACACTCTTGTCGCTGTCATATCAAACACTGGCTGGAAACGCGTCAGCGGGGAAACTAGTATGAAAAGCACGGAAGCAGTTTTTTCGTTTGGCGGCGGTGCGCTGTCTCTGCGATGTGCCAGCATGGCTGCGGGGGAACAGAGGAACAGACGCCGGCTGCTAATGGAACCTCGAGCCGCCGGTTCTGGTTCCGGTTCTGCTGTCATGTCGAGTCGTCCGCCTGTCTGTTCCGACCAGATGTTTGATGTAGCGGTGCAAGCGGGACGCAGTTTCAGCCCCGTGGATATACTCGGCAGTTAGTGATTAACTCACGACAGCTGGCGCGACATTTAAAGAGGTGATGTATTATGATAGAGTGACAGGCTGGATTTTGTCTGTGATGTGATTAGGTGTGAGTTGTGGACTTGATGGAAGAGAAAATCCAGTAAATCTCCCTGTAAAAATCCATCTTTGCTTCAATATGAATATTTGTTTCTAATTTTGCTACCATACACAAACTAATGTGAAATCGCTTTTCAAGTAAAACCTGAATTTGTCCCACTAGTTATAGTTATAGTTATTCAGATTAGCAGTGTTAAAAAAAAAAAAAAAAAAAAAAAAAAACGACCTTAAATTAAGTTTGGAAAAGACTAATTGCCACTTGGGGGTGGGGGGGGGTCTTGCCAACTTTAAATAATTACATCAGCAGAGTGTATAAAGCGAAGACTATAATAAAGAAGACGTTTGTCTTGGCAGGCTGATATGTAAAGCAGAGCAGAGACACATGGGCGGTGAGGAGAGTCGAGCTGACACTGCTGCCATCAGCACTACCAGAACAGTGGTGTAGGAGGACAGAGGTGGGCACAGTCCTTCAGTTTTCAGCATCTCTCTGTCTCTCTCTGTCTCTCTCTGTCTCTCTCTCATTCTTTCCCTCATTCTCTCTCTCTTGCTGTCTCACTCTCTCTTGTTCTGTCTATCTTTCTCTCTCTAGACCTTACTCTCAGTTCAAGTTAACAGTGCTTTATTGCCATGAATTTCATATGTTACATTATTGCCAAAGCAAAATACCTTAACCAGAAAAGAGGAAATAGGCAGGAAATAATAAAAGAAAGTGTATTATCTACAAAACAAACACTTAACCACAAATACTGTCCAACTAGGAGGGGGGATTACTGGTTGTCTTTGGCTGTGACAAGATGCCAAAAATTTTGCTGACTCACTCTTTCTTTCTCTCCCCTCAGCTTTATAGAGAATGTTATAGAGAATAACAAACAATGTTTGGGCACTTTAATAACCTGTATGGCACTTTCTTTTTTGAATAGCCACACTCTTTTAAAACTGTAGAATTTGTTCTTTTGGAAAATTCTTTTTGATGTGACAGAACACTTTCAGATTCAGATCTTCCACACAAACAAAAATTAAGATTGTGTTGGGTCTCACATGTATCACAGTTAAATGATAATCCCTTTACCAAGTCATGGTCAAATTTTGCACATTGTACTTATAGATGTGTGCTCACAATGCTGCTTCCACAGTTTTGCATTCAAAAAGGGTCATATAATTGGTAGGAATCATTATACATGAGGGAACCTGAGTGACATTTATCAGTGCAGCTTCCCTGGACAAATTCACGGACCTGAACAGCAGGACTGTTATTGTCAGAACAATGCATGCACCATTTTGGGACCTCTGCTCCTTTAACTCTTTTACACTGCCAAGCCATTTAGCCTATTTACCTTATGTTTTAAAAGACAGCACAACGTTTACAGAAGGAGACATCATACACTAGTTCCAAATGTTTTTCATCATTATAAGGTGCACTATAATTTTTCAGAATTTTCCATTGTCTGTTAGTGGTAGTGGTCTTAATAGTCAATGTATATGTTGATTAACCTCTTTTATAAAAATTAGTAATTGAAAACTAAACATCACATGGACATTTGCTGCATTCTGAGAAATTGTAACAGACCTCAGCTTTAATACAACATAATCAGCTCAAAGAGATAAAGTACAAATTCTGGTAGGTAATATACATTTTGACTGGAAAAAGCTATCTGGAAAGTCATGGGGATTTGCATCAGCATTCCATGGATTCTGTGTGTATAACAAACAATGAGCCTTTTCTCCCATCACTGTGTTCAGATAAAGTATAGGTTGGTTCAGCCAAAAAAAATGTAAAGCCAAGGTCAAAGATAAAAGTATACCAGAAGCTGAACATTCAGACTCGCATTTTTGCTTCTGTATCACCTGAAGCCAGACCAGAAGTAAGTTAAACAAGGCCAACAACTTTATAGATTTTCTCCACTGAGTTGTTTTCAGTCTTCTCAGACTAATCTTGGCATAACCTCGATTGCTCTTATTTGATGAGGATGAGTTCTGTTCCACATTACTATCTAGCTGGAAAAATAGTTGTGTAATGGCTGGCAAGTTTTTGATTTACTTACTGATTTACTTATCTAAAGGGTTGCTGTCAAGAACATAATTGTGGATTTATTTATTATTTATTTTTTATTCATACAGAAGCCCAAGTTCTTGCTTTCCATTAGTGATGTAATACAGATGTGTCTGTGCTGTTTGTGTGTGTGTACTTATGCCTGTGGTGTTTTTCTGTTTGTGCACGTGTATATGTGTTTTATTGCAACATTTATTTGTTGTTAATTATGTCCATAAAAGTCCGCCTAGTAGTCCCACCCATCAGGACTAATTGAATTCTAAAGGGGAAAAAAGCCTGTAGCTGATTTGATTAATGTAATTTCTGCTTATTAATATAATTTATGGTTATTGTGTCCACCTTAAAAGCAACAGAAATTACACTAGCATTTGCATTTGCCTGTGCGTGTTCTTGCCTGCGTGTGGTGCCTTTTTAAGTGTATTAACACTCCTGTCAATGATCCATGTTTGTGATGGTCTTCAACAGCTGGCAGCCAACTAGAAACACTTCAGGTCTTCCAGGAGGGCCATTACCCCCCACCCATCATCACAGCCCCCACACCCCTTTATCTCTCTCTCTCTCTCTGTGTCTCTGTCACTTTCTGTCTCTCTCTTTCATTCTATCTCTCTTCATTACACACACACACACACACACACACACACACACACACACACACTCATCACAGCCTGGAGATGGCTTGCTCGTCTTATTCAAATTGGTCTCGGCAGGAAAATGCACTCATGATGATAGGGATAATAATGCAGGAGAAAAGAGCCAGTCTTCAGCTTCAAACACCATTTAATTTGGAGATTAAGCAAATAAAAAGCCATTATGGCCATCCGTACTGCAGTATTAGGCTGCTGTTATAAGCCAGTATCCACTCTCATTTAACCTAAATGAGCTATAAAAGGGAGATATTGCATATGTTAGTGTTTTTAAGTGTATATTTTCCCCCCACCTTTTCATTTTCCAATCTTTATGGACATCTAGAATGATGAATGCTATATAAATATAGGCTATTTTTTTTTATAGTAGCCTATGATGAGAGAGTTTGTGATCCTTCCACAAGGCAAATGAAAGAGGTAGAATAGGATAAAAAAATTCTATCAGAGTTTTAATCAAATGTGCAGTCAACATGATTAGATACAATGTCTGATATTATTTAAATCTAATTACCAGCAGATGGTTGCTTGATGCACTTAGGGCAACAGAACCAAAGAGGAATCATTAGGAAGTTGAGCTGAGTGGTACCCCGCCACCCCCACGTTGTAATAGTCATCACCCAAATGTTAATTAGTGCTAATTTAATTATTTAATTACATATGTGCTCTTCTTGCTATGTGTTGTCTCCTCTCTCTCTCTCTCTCTCTCTCTCTCTCTCTCTCTCTCTCTCTCTCTCTCTCTCTTTCTGTCTCTCTCTTGAAGATCAGATAGATATGTGAGCATTAGTGCATTCATTAGTCATGCACTGGTGTTTTCATACGAGTGCCTTCTTTCATAACTGCGGCAGGCAGAGATTGGAAAGCCAGCTCACCTGTGGAGAGGGATGCAGATGTGTGCTTGACATTCTGTGTGTGTGTGTGTGTGTGTGTGTGTGTGTGTGTGTGTGTGTGTGTGTGTGTGTGTTGTATGCAGTGTTCAGAACACTTTAGGTCACCTGGGGAGAGAGAGATAGACCAGCTCACTGGGATCCTGGTGGCGCCATGCGGAGTAGATCAGGCCTAATGCTATCTAAGATTGCTTCATTTCCAACCATGTGCTTTTAAATGGTGCCACCATTCCTGCAGGAGCGTCATCATCAGCGCTTCAGTCGGTATAATGCGCCTGCGATAGTGAGGAAATCCGCTTTCCACAGAATAGTCCTGTTTCACTATGGCTTATAACTGTTGCTATGGGCTATGGAGATCCTGCTTGTGGAGAACCTGTACATATGTATGTAGTCTTCATTGTGCCTTTAAGATGTAAATCATGAAAATTATTGCTATATATTTATATATACAGTATATATCTCTGTCTCTCTACAGCTTTTATATATATATATATATATATATATATATATATATATATATATATATATATATATATATATCAGAAGTCCTTCATCAGTTGTGAAAGCAAAATATTGTAGTTGTGACAATTTCATAGACAATCTGACAATCTGACTATTTCAAAGACAATTTCAGCAATCTGACGGGAACCTAATTTCAAACTCACTTGCGCGTATGAGTTTAAAATGAGTTCATGATGTACAGTGCCCCATCTCTTCTACTCCCATAACGTTCCATGCTGAAGCACCACCAAGTGCTGCAGTCCTCTATTCCAAAACGTTTATTCCTGTCATCTCCCAGGATCTTGGCAGGCTCATCAGTCATCTGCGAAATGAATCTGTTATAAAGACTAGACACTACATTTTTGTATACTGACAACCATCTTTCATGACGTGTCTTGGTAAGGGAGCATCTGCGAATGATGAATTCAAGTAGTTTTGTGTCTTTTCCACCATAGTTCAGGTCGGGTTGTTTTGCAGTTCCATGAGTATCCTGCAGGAGGCACTGCCGTTGTCCTGTAATTCAGTACAGCCAAAAACAGAATCTAGAAGATTTAAGATCCCATCCATAAACTGCAGAATCAGGACTGAGGCCTAAGGAACTAGGCCTGGACTCACTAATTAAAGGGCATGGTAAATATTCACACAGCTTTTTTGCCATTTTGATAAATATGAATGGTACTAAGTCTAGGGCATGTGTAGTAGTTGTAGTTGACGTTCATGTTGGCCCATTCTGTTTCAGTGTTGAACATCAACAGGTACACTACTGCCGATGAAGTATTTTGTGTCACTGTCACGAATCACACAACTATGTTGGGCATTTTTCATAACCAAAGCTTCTTATTTACCCCCCACCCCCCTACCGCGCCCCCGCCCCATGGGTGTGTGTTCTTCATGATGTCATTCTCTTCCCCAAGAATACAAAAGTGCATATGCAGGTGATTTTCTCTCCTACACTCCATTTTCTTATTGATTTTGCATCCTTGTTGACATTAAGTTGGCCTGACACATCAACAAGATGAATCATTGGTGGTGTACACTGGCATCAGACCCTCAGCAACAGGTTTGTCCCATGCAGGCTGCATAAATACAGATGTGTAGTAAATCAGCACACTACCTGAGACGAGTGAAGGGTCATATCACGGTGTATGTGTGTTCGATCATGGAAGGCCTGGGAACATAGTGGGTCAGTGCCCAGATGGACATGGGGAAATGGTGTGTTTGTGAGTGAGAGAGGGAGAGACAGAGATGGATGGATGGATGGATGGGTGGATGGATGGATGGATGGATGGATGGATATCATCTCATTAAGGCCAAACAGAGTTAGGACAATTCTCTCTACTACGGTGTTAAGAACTTTTAAAGAGCGTAATCTGCCAACTAATGGAACAGAAGGCAAAAGCTTGAAATCGTGCTTTCTTTGAAAAATATTCCATGTGTCTTCATATTGTCTTTTTGTTTCTTTTTGATATTAAAATCATTTTACATATTATTTGCTGAGCATGTTATACTGTAGGCTGCTATCTCTGGATAATTTGAGTGGGCTGAACCCATAATTATAGTCTAATTAAGTAGACCAGGCTTTGATGTGCAGGCCTGTCTGGTGTGTGGAGTATGGGCCCCTCCAGGAAAGCCCTTCCACAGTGGACAATAGATAATAACATGTAGCTGGAGATATACTTTGGACCATAGCAGGAGCCACAATTCTCTGCCTGTCTAATCCTCTCCATATTTTGAGGGCCAATCCTCCATTCTCCCGCAATTACAGGCTCCTCACCCAACAGCTTATTTGTGCTAGCAGTTAGCAGTACATTGATTTAATATGTTTGTAATCAGTACATACAGCCTCGGGCCAGGAAATGTAAATTTTTCATACGCTTACAAAGTAGCCTTTGATTTTCTGTCACGCGTTAATTACTGCGATTCGCCGCTAGATGGGAAGCTTTTGTAAACTAATTACAGGGTGATCATCACGTACCGTGAGCATGTTGTTTTTCACCTTTTTAATTTCGCTGTCCCAGGCAGCGGCAGCCACCCACCTTGCCGTACCGGCCTCCCGACCGCACCCCTGAGCTATTAGCTTCCACTAATTCGGGGGGTGACACGGTTAGCATCCGACCCAAAACTGTTGTGGTATCGGCGCTGTTAATTACTGGAGTAAACGGTTGTGCCGCTGCCAGGGACCTATTGCGGCGGGGCTTTAAATTGTGTTTCCGCCATCTGGGGGAGCCCAGAAGAAGAAAACGGGTAGAGAGTTGATCGCTTGCCTACAGCCTCGGGGTCCGGGGCCATATGGAGACAGCACTTTGCCTGCGCTTTATTGCACACCTTGCTGTTTTAATCAATGGCAAGCCTGCTCACAGTACGATGAGAGCAGGGCTTATTGCTCGGTGTCATTGAACTATTTTCCTACTTTCTTTCTTAGTCTACCCTAGCAACTTAGTAGCCGCGCAGTCGTGCCTTTTGGGGTCTGCCGATGGACCGTAACTTGCTTAAATGGCATGTCATAAAGTACTATTGTTTATCCACCGCAAAGCATTCTCGATTCTCGTTATGGGCTTGTTAGGAGTCCAAATCAAATCCGAATTTAGGTTGAGTTTTATATACATCGTTTGTGTTAGAGTAAATTAAAAACGGAATAATATCGGAAGTTGGTTCCTAAACAGCTTTAAGGCAAACAAAGTCACACAGGGCAGGCAGGCCGCGCTTCAGTAAAGAGCTCGTTCCCTTTCCAGTTGGTGTAGACGAGTCATCATGACTGTTTCAGCCTTATGTTACAGATTCTGGTAATGGCATATATAACTGACTGTGTGTGTGTGTGTGTTGAGGGTAATGGTATCACTTTGTTAATGGTGATGGTAGAAGTGTGACTGCCACAGCTGTAGCCCCTGCTCCTCGTCCCCATGTTCCAGCACTGCCGGCCCCGCGGGGCCCTCCATGGCCTGGCTGCAGGGCACAGAGAGAGGCCCCTGCTATTCAGCAGGCTGTGTGCATGTTGGTTAATTATTGTCTGTGCCGGGGGCACTGCAGGAGGGAAAACTCAGAAAACTCACCGTGACGCGCACAAGGATGCACCCGCCTGTGAGGAAGCAGAGAATAAAAACCAAACGCCTCGATGCCATGTGTGTGTGTGTGTGTGTGTGTGTGTGTGTGGGAAGTGTGCCTCTTGTTGATCTGACTGTTCAGTACCTTTTTTGTTACATTGCTTGACACAATGATATATGGAGTATGTGTGTGTGTGTGTGTGTGTGTGTGTTATCCTCAGGGCATTGAACAAGGCTGACATGTGAAGACCTCTGGGGACTCACAGAGTGGCCTGCTGGACTTCACATAATGGACACAGCTGATAAGCTCGCACTGCAGAACATGAGCACACGCTGTATCTATGGATACAGCAAATACACATCATTATGCACTTCTTTATATGTGTTTATATTTGAACACACAGATGTGTGTTTTCTTTCTGAGGGCTTGTCAAAGTTCCACACATAAACAGTATAAATAGTAGTGATCAAAAACATTTTATCATCATTGCATCACTGCTGCCATTTTTTACTGGCTAAAGTTTGTATTATCATCAAGCTCAGAGCATAGAACAATGCACTAAAATGTGGTTGTTTAAATCGCAGTTAAGCCCGGGAGCTCTTTCTGTTCAAACCACCATGCACAACATTAATGACCCCTTCACATGCGATCGTTTATGAGGAGCCTCTTCTCTTTTAAAAGACTTTTTGAGGCTAGAAGCCAGTTAAAACCTAACGGTGCTTGAGCGCCAGCACTTCAGCCAGTTGACGGTCCTTTTGAGGGAAAGTTTGATCAAGTGACAAATAAATACTAAGAGCCTCCTAACCCTGCTGGGAGGTTCGGTGTGTCCCTACAGACATAAACAGGGCTGATGAATACTGGTAATACTCACTTAATGGAGCATCTGTGGTCCAAGTTTCATTGCCAAGAGAGCATGAAAACAAGTCAGATTGTAGAGGGACAAACGTGCGCATTATCACAAGCATGCTAAATTACAGGTGTTCTTGCTCAACCACATTAACATTTTCCAAGGCTTTTAAATCTTTAAAAAGATGTCCTTTCACTCATGTAAGCATTTTGTGTCTCCAGTTTGCTGTCAAGGATATCAATATTTCCCCCAAGCGCAGGTTAACTGTAAGGGCAGGCGTCCGAGAGGAGGCTCTCTATAGACAGTCATTAACAATTGGCTCCAGTTATTGAATTTGTGAATTAATGCATTGTGCTGGGAATCTGTGTACCAGGCCACCCTCAATTACCAACCTGGGGGACCTCCTGCAGAAAGCTTAACACAGCAATTAACAACATAATTAAGTGCTAAAGTCGTCGTGCCATTCTGCCGCTGCAGGAACAAGAGTGGTATTGATCAGAGGAGCGCGATCTGACCCCTGATTGATCTGCTGATTGATTGGCTTGCATACGCATTCATCACCCACTCCAAAAGAGAGGGAAGAACAGATTCTGGAGGGTAGAGAGGGATGGAGTGGTGTGTGTGTGTGTGTGTGTGCATGCAGGCAGGAGTGTGTGTATAAGAGAGAGACATGAGGCTGTTAAGCCAGTTGATGTGTCAGTGTGTCAGAGGTCCTTTGCTACTAGACTGCTGTGTGACAATCTGATAATGGCTTGTTACACTTTCCTGTCTGTTGTGCCTGCTATAACTTTGTATATGTCTGTCACATAGTGACCACAGTGCACCATTGCAGGAACATAACAACTACTTTCTTTCTTAGCAAGCTGACCTTCTCACCCTTTAATTCGCTTAACGTTTATCTTCGGTATTTGCAAAAATGGTTGTTTGAACAGGAGGGGGGGAATCACTGTACTGCACTGCTGCTGTGTGGCTGAGCAGATGCTGGTATACAGCATGGGTTAAACGCCTTTTAAGCAGCTCTCCAGGAGCATAATCACTACAGCTGCGTCCTGAACCAGATGCATACTGCCTGGATCTGCAATGCACGTCATCAAAACATTTCGCTTTCGTTCTGAAATGAGAACTCCAATAACCACTAGGACCGGATCAGCCACCTCGTAGGCCTGCCCTGCTGGGGTTAAATGACAGCGAGCGCTGACTGTCTTCGGGCTTCCCGTGGGACCTGGGAGATGGAGGAACAAGCTGGGGAGAGGCTGGAAAATGGGGTGATGGAACAACAAATAAAGTGCCAGGTCTTATTGTGTCAATAAACTAATCCCACTTTTAGAGCCTGACCTCTGACCTCTGGCCTCCAGACACTGGACAACCCAAGAATGTCCCTGGGGAGGAAAAGAGAGACACAGAGAGAGAAAAATACAGATAGAAAAAGAGACAAAGGGAGAGAGATAAAGTGTGCCTAATATTTTATATTACCCATAGTATCCAATGTATTTTAGGTGCATTTAATTGGAAAATACATTTTCTCAGCCCAAACTCTGCATGTTTATGAACATGACTGTTTAAATGTAACCTACCACTAGAGGGCAGTCCTGTGTGGAAGGCAACAAAAAGGAATATTCTACCAAATAATCTCGCAAATATCTGTAAATATAATTTGCAGCTGTTTGACTTCCTTTACTCTTTGTTTAAAATAATTTACATTTTTACTACAGTCATTGAAAGTGATTTTCCCTGGAATTCTTTAGAAAACATTGGAATGGGGCACAGTTTAAGCTAGTTCACCTAAAATGGTATGTTTAAATCAATCTCTTACAAGGAAAAACTGCTTTGGAAATAATAATATGTGATAGTTTGGCCTTTATTAACCATCCTCCAGCATTGCTACCATAATGAGGTAGAATACAGTATGTTCCCGCCCTGTGTCTCTGCCATACCCTGTGTGGTCCTGCAAAATTGAGGTGACACCAGAAATATGTGGCTGCTCCCTGTGGCAGTCAAAGGTTGCTTGGTATGACAGCCAAGCGTTTTCTGCTAGTCCTCACTCAGTGAACTCTTGCCCTGTAATTACAGCAGAGCTTGCCCTGTCACAAGTACTTGTGCTCACACACACACACACACACACACACGCGCGCACACAAAATTAAGCTGTTTTCTCAATTCTGGGTTCTTGTTTCGACGTTATCAGGACTCAAATAATTTGATTTTAAAGTATCAGTCTCTAGTAGACCCACCACATTATTTAGACAGTTGTATGTAATACTATCTGTTAGATCGTCCTTTAATGGTGAATCAGCATAATACATCAAAAGCATCAAAGCAGACAAAGGAAGAGGGACATTCTGTCCCCAGAACCTTAAAGTAAAGAAAGCCACAGACAGACATAACCCAAACAGCAGACAGCCCGGGGAGACACGTGTACAAACCCGATGTCCATTCAAGCCTCCATTTACATTCAAACCTGTTGCAGAAAGCCATCTTGTTTCATAATGGCAGGGAGGCTAGCGCCGGGTCATGGGCGTTTGCCCTTGCGCTCCGGCGCTGCATTGTGGTTTTGGAGGGACCTCAGCTGCACGCCTGTGGTTTTTAATGAAAACGTGGCGCTATAGAAAACAGGTACAATCCGGGTTCGCATGTCAGCCGCCTTTGTTATGTCGGACAATGCGGTCTGATTCTTACAGTCGCGGTAAACGTCCCTCTGGAGTCTGCCCATCGTGTGGTTCTTCGGAGCTAGCAGACGGGAGCCGCCTCGGAATCAATACAGCACTAAACGAGGGTTCCTTTTCCTCTCTTGGATACCTCAATCTGCACTTTTATGTCTGTCTGTAATTTTGCCCATTGATCGCCCAGTGCACTCTGATCTTATTGAGGCAGGGAACGGATTTTTACATCGTTGCATCGCTGTGTTGAGGGGGAGATTTATTTTCTATGATGGTCTCATAGAATCATATGTTGATAGTTAATTTATCGTTCATATTGAAGGGAATTTTCACCTAAAATGTTCTCATACTTGCATGTCAATAAACCTATGAAAAAAGCTTTTTTGCAGTAAAAAAGAAAAAAAGAATGCTTACCTTCTGATCACTTTTCTTTCAGTGTGTCAGTGGTATATGTTTATATGATATGATAAACACACACACACACACACACACACACACACACACATATGATATATATATATATATATATATATATATATATATATATATATATATATATATATATATATATATATATATCTCCTATAATCCTATAAGTCAATATTATTTTGGAACACCTCTCCCTCTTTCACTGTGTGTGCATGTGTGTGTGTGTGTGTGTAGTGTACTTGAATGTTGTGTATGTGCACAGCATTCATGTGTAGCCATAAACAGTCCAGATGCTTAGTCCTTAAGCATTTTTCCATAAAGTGATGTCGATCAGTTTGAGCTCTTCAAGAATCAGGTGTCTATTAGCCTGTCCTGGAAGGAACATTTAAGGTAATAAATAAGCTTTACTCTAAGACTCTTGCCAAATCTGCATTTCCTTGCTTTGCATTGTAACCCTCTATTAGCATGCTATGTGTACAAGAGTGAAGACAGAAGGCTGAGAATGGCATTTGAGTCTTTTTTACTTTTTTATAAACATCTTAGGAACTTACAAATCAGTAATGGAACCTAATATTGCTTAAATAAACAATTACAGATTATTGAAAAAATAACTATAAATGAATGAAAATTAACTTAAATAATGGAGCTGGAAGACAAATAAGTATGTAAACTCCAGCAGTATTGGATGTTGCACAAAGCCACTTCCAATAATGATGCAAACAATCAGGTAATTAAATATTCATGTGGAGGTTAATCATGCATGTATCCATATTTATGGATGAAGTGGAGATCTTATTTACATATTGCTGACACCTCAACCTGCAGCCTTCATTGAGCACGGTTTAGGTTGTGGTTTTGAGAGTAATTGGTATAGGCTACTTTGAAATACCCTACATGGTGGTTAGCCAACCTCGATTCCCGCCAGTTTCGATTCCTGACAATGTGCAACACAATCACTTCAGAGGGACTACCTAAGCTCCCAAGCTATAACATGCAATGCATTATGGTAGCATGAAACTAATATAAGATAAGGAGAGTGCAAACAGCAGCGGACATCATTAAAGACAGAAATAATTGCATTTTTATTATTGAAGCTCAAGTCATTACTCTGCAACATTAATCACTGCCTTGAGATGGTATGGTATGATATGAAATATACTTTAGAATCTTGCAGAGAAATTATTCTTGGAATCAACACACAGAAAAACAATCACACGTTCATATGCACGCATCCCCCAGTGTCAACATTTGAGGCCCAAATGATAGTTTCAAGGCAACCTCTCCAGTTATTTACACACTCCCACAATTATTGCACAGCTCAAGAAATATTGTACATTCACACAACGTACAACCGTCAACTGCTGCATAATTCCTCAACCACAGCAGTCCCACTTATTCCAGCTGTTGCGCTGTTCCACAACTATTGTACAGTCCAGCTCACACCGCACAGCTCCGCACCTTCAAAACCCCACAAATGTCACACAGTCTGCACAGTCAACAGTCTCACAAACCAGTCTGTAGTTATTGCACAGATGGATGTATAAAGTCCGACATGCTTGAGGAGGTGTGTGATGAACACTTCAGTGGGGAGATTCAATGCTGCTTGGTTAAAGGGTCGTGGCCTTCGAGCCATGATCTCTGTGTCCCATGCTTCCTGTCTGACTAAGCTTAAACCTCCTAAATAACCTTCATCTTACCTACAGATACCCTTAATGTTAACTGTACAGTTAAAGTACGCTTAAAGTTTTCTTTTTTTTTTTTTTTTTACACTTTTTGCTACTCTTTAGTGTGCACGAAAATACATCTTTTGACCTTGGTACACCTATATAAAAGATTATTTATTATCAAAAAATGGTTCAATTTAGTCTTGCTTAAGTTGTAACAGCACATTTGTTGTGTTTGAATCTGCCAAGAAAAAAGGATCTTGCCCCCTTGACTAATAATACTAAATAATGCAATGCAACGTGTAAGGTCAAATGTTAGAGTTGGGGTTAACATTAGGATTGGTTTCTAAGGTTAGGATGAGGTTTATGGTTATGTTGGGGTCAAGATTTGGTTGAGCCGTGTGTCAACATGGAGTGTATCTTTTTTTTGTCTTTCTGAAGTCATATTAAATATACGTTATTGATTGTAACTGCTTCTACATTAAATATATTTCAGATGTCTTCCTTTTACATTTTATTATATTTTATTGGGAAAAGGTTCAGTTTCATATTGGATTTTTAATGTGGTCGCAATATTACCACTGCAGTGTGTAATTATCTACAGTAAAGTTGGCATCAGAGTAAGTAACAGCTTGTGTAGTACTGAATTTAAAATGTAACTATAAATCTGACACTGTTTTAGGCAGTGTGTAAGCTTCTTCATTGATTGCATGGTTATATTACAGCAATTAATATTACAACAGTTGTTTTAGAGAGGGAAAAATGGGATATAGAATGTACCTTCCAATACCCTTACAACATAGATCTTTAGCTTTTCTTCAGAATAAATAAACGCAGAATCCAGTGGTCCTTAAGAGGGGTTAGGGAGATGCTGATAGATCCAGTTTTATCCTATTTCCAGTAGAAGCTAGATTCTCAGGCTTTTCTTTCTTTTCACTCTCTGCCTGCAAAAGTTAAATACCTCCAGATCACATGCCTGAAGTCAAATGTAGCTTCTCCTTAGCTAAGCAGCCTGTCAATAAGGAAGAAGGGGAAAGAGTGAGCATTTGGGCTGATGAAATGGCTTTTAATTACCAACTATTGTTCGCTGGCCCTCCCTCGGCCTATCTCTCTCCGGGCCTCCTCAGAGCTATCTCCTGAGTTTGATTTCTGATAATTGGACATGCTGACTGGACTTTTAAATTCACCCTGGTGCAGGGCTGTAACACTGTGCCCTCACGGGGTCAGTTTGACAAACTGCCATCTGTATTTGTTTCCTCATCAGCACACTGTACTCTACTGCTGGGTGCGTTAACCCTGCTGCCATTACTCCTGCTGCCTGTCCCACACCCTGCAACAAACAGCCCGGGCCTTCGCTCATCGTACTGGGTGACAATCAGCATCATCATTTGGTATCGTCCATCGTAAAACGTGGACATAAACGATGGTTAACCACTGATGTTAAATCTGATGGCCATGTGTTTGTGTATAACTGGGTGACCACGAAATGTGTGCACCAACAGCCTGTGTGTTCACCTGCACAAACTGTCCGGTGCATGCTCATGCGGCCTTTCTACCCATTATTTTAGGACTTTAGCGAAAGCCCCTTTCTTTCCCAATGGCCAGCACGCTATCTGAACATTAATCTAATGAGTTTGCAAACAGACAAGTTTGAAAGCATGCTATTTAACTTTCACCTTGAGATGAGAATGCCCTGCAGTCGCACTTAGCTCTGCTGCGTATTTAAGCTTTTAGCTTTTGTCCTCTTACAAAGTGAGCGCAGAAAACGTTATGAGTGGCATTCTTCCGCTTCCCATTCATCCTTTGAAAGGATGTCCATTGAGGGTGTGCTTGAGGCTAACATGCCCCAAAGCATGGGCACACCACAAACACTATTGTTGGAGACTCTAATATGCAACTCAAACTGATTTAGCAGCCGGCATCCTCCTGTTGATTTCAGATTAAAGACATACTTATCACTGTAGAGTGCTCTGGTCAGGTCTTGAAGCCTCATTTGTGGGAGTATAAAAGGCGGATGAGTCTCCTTGTTTGTGGGGAGGCTGATGTCTCTGAAGGATTTTGAACTTAGCCTGCATATATGACTGAGCGATCAGGTCCCCTTCCAAAGTGAAGACTGTCAGCAGAAATGTTTACTCTATGCTGACATGTCCATGTCTACAAGTTTCTATAGCGTGGACTGTTTTTCTTAAAAACACATAATTTGCTTACACTTCAACAAGAAATAATACCCTACTGAAATTTTGACAGTTAGGTGGAATTGACATTTAACTCCTCCCTAATTCAATTTCTGGTGTGCATATACCTAAAATCAAATTTGTGAAGAGTGATTCAAACAAAAAAAATACTGTCTTCTTTATTGGTGTGTGTTGTGCCCATAATCAGGCATGGAACTGTGCCAAACCCAGATGTCACTGCATAAAGACTGAGTTCAATTACTACATAAAACGTGCTAAAGTTTGCATTTCTCTTATTTCCGAGAGGAAGTTTTTTTTAAAAAAACAAAACTTAATCATAACATTGGTAAGCGCATTGCCACCCAAAATAAACAGACACTGACAGACAAACGCAAATGGCCCACTCAACTAATGCCATGATTTTTATTCTCATGCTTATTCAATTAAACGTGACATGACTACACACTGTGCAGAAATAAATAAATTGTATGATATCCACATGATCTTACAGTTGTTTAATTAAATAAGACAACTATGATTATTGCAGTGTATGGAATGTGGCAAACTACAGCACTTCCACGACAGTATTTATCATTTAAGCACAGCAATGAGCCCCCAGTAAATCTTTTTAATTATTTAGCTTTTAGATATAATGTGCTATTAAATACCACACTAACTAAAATACATATCCTCTTGGTTGTTATGGACTTACCGACTCTACCTAGCTCTATGGCGCTCATTGCTCTTCTCGACGGGATTCTGGTGCTTTTCCGTGTTCCGGGTAAATGTAGCCTATTTCCGGTAAACTTCCTCTGAGTTTTGTTGACACTTAGCACGTGAAAATACTTTGGCAGTACCAATTTTTCGGTCGCTATTTTCTAACAGGTTTATATCTAACATGTCATAACGGCAGTCTTTTTAAAATTGCGGGCAATTTTCTGGAATTGTCGCGGTATATGCAGCTCGTTTGGGAACGTTAGTGCTATTGAGCTAGCATGCTAAGATAGCTAACAGTGTTTACCTGCTGTTCACTCGTGTAATCCGCGATAATCCGCTCCACGGACTGTACTCAGATTATGACTCCAGTCAGATGCGTTTGTTATGCTCTTGCTTGCTCTGAATAACGTCTACGCCATGGACACCGAAGGAATTGTAATTCGAATAAAGACGCCGGTAGGGGACATGGATTCATCCGTGGATTGCCCCTCACTTTTGAGTTTCAACGATTTGCTGGTAGGATGTCGTTATTAGTTGGATGGTATTATTGTTTCAGTCATCAGAAGTCACGAATACAATACAAGACGTTGATATCAAGGCATATACTTTGGCTATCTGTTGTCACGCAATGTCAGCAGTTTCATTTCTTTCTTATAGTTTTAATGTCTGTGGTAACTTCGAGTAAATGTGCTTTGAGTGTTGCATACGATTGTGAACATTTTTTAAAATTTGTTTAGAAATGGTATTATGGTTAATTGGCTACTGTTTTCTTATTTGTCAGGTCGCAATCCGAGACGTCATGCCTGAGGCGACAGTTACAGCATTTGAGTGTGAGCACTGCTGTTTGAGAGTTACTTCTTCAATAAAACACTTCAGCACTCAATGAGTTGAATGTATAACTGTATACCAGCACATTTATACTGGCTAAATTAGCTGGTTCTGTAATGTGGGTAGATATCAAACAGTAGTGTCAAGACCTGTTATAGCTTTTACTGGAACCTTTGACTGTAAATATTTCAGTGACTGGCAATCATTTATTGTTAATTCCACAACCTACGTCTGTAGTGTAGATGCATCTAAAAGTAAACAGAAAGGTGTACACTTAGTTGACTGCACTCTTGGTGCTGTCTTTGGTCTACAGTCAAGTACACTGGTAACGTGTTCCTGTGCTTTAGATGAAGATGAGGTGGGTGACAGAATCACAGTTCGGAGTGATGAAGAACTCAAAGCCATGCTGTCATATGTAAGTATTGTTTTAGGCCTTGTGTACCAGGTATATGGCAATACGGTGTTTAGAAAAATCTAGCTAGTCCAGTAGCATATTTTTTGTATTCCTAGATAGCAAGGCAAGTAGAACCAGACTGCGTAGGAGTTCTGTTCAAATGGAAATGTGCTGTTCCTCACAAGTAAAGCACAATTTGGGAAGGATGTTGTTAGATACCCCGCATCTTGTTTGTTTTGAATAACTGCAGTAAGAAGTAAGAAATTTCTAATTGCACATGTGCTATCTGTGTTTTCTAAGAAGTCATTTCTAACCACACATATTTTGGGGTTAGTCACTTTCTGTTAAAAGTATGATGTGTGATAATACAAGTATTGTCGTTTTGCTGTTATGGCAGGACCATCTAAAACATACTGGCTTAGTCTCTCCACTCAATAAACAGTGTCTGTACTTTTCTGTATTTCATTATTCCTTGGTACTCCTTGTACTCTAGTTAAAACGACGTCTTTTGGATAAGCTCAGTTGTGTTCTTTTCAGATAAATGGGGTAAGGTGAACATTTCTTTAGAAAAGATATTTGAAAATCTATTTGAAAATGTCTTTTCCTTTATGAGTGTCTTAAGTATTTGCAGTTTCAAAGAATAATAATTACTGGTCACATAGTACTGAGTTTTTACAATTATTGTCTGTTTTCATTGTGCTGTTGAATGTTACATGTGTTTTTGTTGAAAGGGAAAAACTATTAAAGATCTCTTGTTCTATATCTATTCACCCAGGGGCAACATCTTATTACATAGGGACTGGCAGAGATAACAAGTAGCTACATTTCCTTTTCTATCTTTTAACCGCTTAATCATGGCTTTTTTAGGAGGCGGCTATAACATTTGATGTTTCCATGGCAACATGTGACCTCTGGCAAGATCCTTGCACTGTTTTTAAATTAGAAACAGCATTAATCATGTGTGATAAATGGAGCCAAATGTTAAATTTCTGTGTCTTTACTCAAGAAGCCTAAAAACTGAGTTTAAAAATGCTGCGCCCTGAGCCATGCTTAAACAGAAATAACATTGAAACAACAGTTAAAGAAAGCATATGCCCAAATTGTAGCTTTAAAAAAAAGAAATTGTAATGTGTTTTATGAGTCAAGTTGCCTTTATGCCTTTATACTGAAATCAGTTATAAGTGTACACTAAATTCTGTGAAGTCTTAGTGAATGCTACAGATATAACCTGTAACTCCATATTAATTCTGTGTTTATTGCAGAATTGAAATTGGATGTGTTGTATGAAGTGTAAGCGATAGTCGCAAACAGTGCCAAATATGATGATACACTCTTTCGTTGTAGTCTCGGTACTCGTGGGATTTGTAGTTAAAAAAGAAAAAAAAAAGACCAGAATTTTTGGAATGCTGCTCCGGCAAATTTTGTTAGTGTTGATTAATACATATTATTTAATAGCGCAGAGTGAATTTTGGATCTTATAACTAAGATTCAGTAATAATAATTCAGTGAAATAAAATTTTAAAGGAAAAATTGTATGCATTTGGCCTCATTTCCTTTGGAAGCTCCAGGCTGCAGTAGGTTGTCTTCTCGCTTGTCCTGCCTCTGCTGTCTACTAGTGTCTGGCTTATTGTTTTCGCCCTCTCCCTTGGAGCCAATATTAAATGCATTCCTCAATACTTACTGCTCACATTGCGGGCGTCGGGAGTAATGACTTGTAAACGTTTCTCTCTCAAGTACAGGGGAAACTAAATGAACGATCAACTTTTATTATTTATTATTCAGTACTTAAAGTTTCGCCTCATTAGAAGCATGCCTCCCCCTCTGTGCCGAGAAATTTTTCAAAATCCACTTTCAGCTGCTGCTGCCTTTCATCCCTCATCAGCCTCCAGTGACTAGTGGTCACAGACTCAAGAGCAAAAAAGTGTATTCCTTTGTTATTATTTCTGTTTCATGAGACTGACTCCCGTTTTCTACATTCAGTATGAAAACCTTAAATGGTCTCTCAGTGAAAGTGTTCTTACACTAAAGAATTTTCTTAAATATATTTGAGCATTTAGAGAAGATGTGTATAATTCTATGTGTCTTTTTAAAGAGATACCAGCAGTTGTGAAACAGGACTCCGCTCCTGTTCAGAGAGTGCACTTGGCATTGTTTAATGCAGAGAATGCACAATCCTTAAACATCACACGCAGGGCCTTACCCAGCCCGTGTTAATTTCACCATAATTTTGTTCATATTTGCACGTTGGGGATTGTCTTTTGCCTACGTGGCTGTTCTGTCTCCATTGAGACCTGTGTGTGTACGAATTGCTTTCATGCCATTAATTCCATATGAAGGGATAGCTGTTATGTTGAACTGGTAATAGTTAAGAGACGATTGCTTTTTGGGTACTTAAGCAAGTAATTCCTGTGGTCTTCCAATGCCCTTGAAACACTCGATGTGATGTGCTGCGCTGGTATTAATGGTCTGACTGCTGTGGCAGATAAGACCCCTTTGTATTTTCTACAACACTTTAGTATTAGAACATGGGAATCGTGGACTTGGTTTATTAGTGCTGGTAAGAATGTTTGTTTGCAAATAATGAACAATTACCTTTCTATAGCGGACCTTGAGTGAAATAGTCGTCTCTTCACACCCATTGGAAACCTGCAAGCATTTAAGTTGGCAATGTCAAATGCAGCATACATGCACCAACACACAAAAGTCCTCCCCGAGCCTCATTGAGGAGGATTCCTTTCTTAATCACGACGCGTCTCTTGCAGGAGAGAAGGCTCTGGTCCGACTGTCCCCTCTAGCACACAGCTTCTGCTCAAAATGCCTTTAGTTATTGTCCAACAAAGAGTAGGAGGAGTACTTTTAATACACTGGTACAGATTAGTTGGTAATTGTATCCCTAATCAATAAGTTAGTGGAGCAGAAAATTGTGTGTGTGTGTGTGTCGACGTGTGCATGTTTTGGAAGAGCCACATTGTTTCTGAGCCTAGTGACAGTGCTTGAGGCGAGCGAGTGAGAGAGCAGTGTACAACGAGGGAAGGGCAGGAGGAGAGCGAGGCAGTGGCGAGCTGACAGTGATAAATAGGGCTTTTAATGCAACAGCTGCAGTAACTGCTTCCACTGCATGTCTTCATGTACACTTATGTATTTATCACACACACACACACACACACACACACACACACACACACACACACACACAGAGACTGCAGCTCTGCTTGGTTTACGAAATGCCGTGGGAGGAAACTGCATAGCCAGTTTTGCTCCAGATACCCTTTTATATTTTATCTTCTTTTATCTTCTTTGGTAAACCTGGTCACGCATTGCTTTTCTTTTTAAGGAAGAATTTCTGATTTAGCTAATTGTGGTCTATAATGACAATGTCTATGTCACTCCCGGATTACTGAGAGATTATAGTGATTTTACAGTAGCCTGTGCTGCCTTTGCTTTAGGTTTTGTTTTTATTAATTAGTTCTATACATCTGTTTATTTTCTCACACTTAATAAGGAAATGTCGATAAAGGGTTCTGTAGGAATAAAACTCAAATGCTGTTTCTTGTCTGTTTTCTATAAACAGTTATTTTTCACAGCTTTTCAAAGCCTCATGTGGTGATTGACTGTTTATTAGGTGTTTTATTTATTATGTGTTTATTAGATGTTTGCTCATTAGGTGTCTATTAGGTGTTTATTTATTAGGTGTTTATTAGGTGTCAGCCACTGGACCTTGCTAGGGTTTGTATTTCAGCACTCTTTCCTTATCTCTTGGCCCTTCTTTGGAGCTTGATTATTACTTGTAATTATTTTCTGTGCTCTGCACCTTGCACCTGAAGTCTTTTTGTAATTCAATCCAGCTCCCCAATCCCCTAGACTAGGTAGTAAAGTGATGTAGTATACTGATTACCTAGCTCTAGGACTAGACTAGAAAACTCTGCTCTCAACAAATATATATGCATTGATTTGAATTGTATAAAACTCCAATTACAGTGCTGTTTTACCTTCAGTAGCTGATGGAAAACCTCTTATTTTAACATAGAATTATTTGCAACATGTGCCATGGTTTTGCATCTCATTTAAAGTGACCTCTTTACCTCAGTCATGTCTTGGCTGTAGGTCCTGTTTTCTCTGCAGTTATAGAGTTCTGTAAATTATGAAGAAATTGTTTGTTTGTTTTTTCCTGAGATTTCATCATCTTTAAGTCTTTCAGTTCCTTGTTATTGGTCCCCATTTAGTGTCAAATTACTGTGTTGATTTTTGAAGTGTTCACTCTACATATATCATTCATTCTCACATGCACTTGCATACAAACACCACATAGCCACCCCTCCCTCTCCATCTGGATTTGTGGTTGCAGGAGGTTGATTGTGTGTGATTGGGGCCTGTGTCTGGGTACAAAGGTCTCGGACTCAACAGAGAGGAGGGGCGGCCCATCTCAAAGCCAGATGGTTCTGTTAACGCAGGCATCAACTGAAATGGCTTTTTGGCAGGAGGCAAGGGTGTGTGTGTGTGTGTGTGTGTGTGTGTGTGTGTGTGTGTGTGTGTTTTCATGTATAATATTTGTGTGTGATACTGCTCAGGTCTGTTTGGTCCTTGCTCTCCTTAACACAGGCTATACAAGGTTTCATAAGCACTGAGATTGTGATTAGTACGTTTAAGAAGTGGAAGGCTGTTAGTCAGAAGTCGAGCGGATGCAGCTTCTTTTGTCTTTTGAATTCTGGGTTTGCTACTGAGTCCAGCATAATTTAACTTTAGATTATGGCTTCATTTAAGTGTAAAATGACCAGTGTTAAGCATGTTGATTAATAAGAAAATATAGATGAAGGGTTCACAAACCTTTTCTTTGCAAGTGTATAATGTGTATGAATCAACAAAGATACTACTGACCTTACAGGCAGAATCAAAGGACCATTTAAAGTGACTTCCCCTGCTATGGTTCTTCTGGCGGACCCTTGTCAATTTTAACTTTAAATATCTCTAGTATATATGGTATGTAATATGTAATGTGTATGGCCAGAAAGAAATCTGTGTGTGTGTGTGTGTGTGTGTGTGTGTGTGTGTGTGTGTGTGTGTGTGTGTGTGTGTAGTACTGCAACACAGTGATGGAGCAGCGCATGAATGGACTTCTTCCAGAGCCTCTACAGATATTTCCTCGAGGTTAGTGAGCTTTGTGTGTGTATCCTTCTTTAATCCCCCATAAAGCTGTCCAAGGTATTGTGGTCCTTTGAGAGACTTGTATGTGACCGTGTCTGTGTGTGTGTGAGTATGCATCAGTGAGTATGCATCAGTCTGTCTGAATAGATAATCCCTGCAGTGGGATGCGTCTCTTTAAAGTGCGTCTGTTAATTTGTCCCTCAGCCTCATTTTTCACTGCAGAGTGTTTCGTGTTTTCCTCCACTGCCCCTCCTCCCTCTGGCCCCGATGTGCTTTACAATCCAGCCAATTACTTTTGCAGCCGGCAAGACTCCGGGGATCCGGAACATCCACGGCCTCAAGGTAAGTGTCCCGGCAGCAGTACCCACAGACACCTCGTGCCACGTCCCACTTATTAAAGTGTCAATTGAAGTGGAGACACTTGCACTCTTGGCCTCGGCTTCTGTGCTTCGTCTTGCCTCCGCCTTTGCTCCACCCCCTGCTGTAGAACTGAAGGTGTGTTTGGGATCATCTCCTTTCTCGTTCATCGCTGTGCACTTCGCTGGCTGTTTCCCACACCCTACTAAGCCCATGAGTCTGTCAGGACATGAAACAGTTCAGCTCAGCAAGTGTAACCAGCTTCTTTTATCCCTCATCATAAACAATTTTTTATTTTGTTTGGCTGTGAACTTGTCCTTCTATTAAGCAGTTCCAATCAGAATCTAGCACTTGTTTTCAATGATGTTTAACTCTTTGTAATCTTTTTTTTTGTCCTTTGTTTTAATCTAAAGTTAATTGGCTTGAAACGGGGGGAGAAGCAGTATACATTTAAATGAGGTCTTCATGGGTACTAATTAAGAACAGAATTGCTGCTGTGCTGGACTACCCACCATGACCTAAAGACCTCAATTAAGCTAGTTATTTTTAGTCTCTTGTCTTTTTCTTTCCCCATCTCTTCTTTATCGTTCCCAGTAGGTGAGATGTAGATCTAACAACAAGTAGCCTTGTTAATTTTCTATTTGAATGACAAATAAAGGGCATCATGTTGATTTGATGTGATTCTATCTATCTATCTATCTATCTATCTATCTATCTATCTATCTATCTATCTATCTATCTATCTATCTATCTATCTATCTATCTATCTATCTATCTATCTATCTATCTATCTATCTCAATTATATATATATATATATATATTACACACACACGCGCATATCCTTTTTTTTTCTTGGATCTTGCTAGTTATCTTTAATTTCACCAATTAAATAGATTGACCCTTTTCCTCAAGCCTTTCTTGCACTTCCTACCCCTCTCTCTCCCTCTCACACACATTCTCTCTCTCTCATTCTCATTCTCTCACTCTGATTCGCTGCCTCTCTCTCTCTCTCTCTCATTCTTTCATTTTCCCTCTCTGTCTCCTATAACTCTCTTTGCCCTCCCCATTCTCTCACACACACATGCTCTCTCACGAAGGCCACATCAGTTAACCTTGTCGTTGTACTGCGGGGCTTGCTGTCAAGCTGCGGGTTGATTAGCTGAGGGTGCTGATGGTCTTTGTCTGCCCGCAGGTGAACACGCGTCCCGGGTCCTCCAGCAGCCGTGGGCCCTCCCCTGCTGACTCTCTGCCCAACAACAGGTGAGCCAGCCTGGGTCAGCTCTTGCCAAGGTCAGGCTGGCATGGAGGAACGCAGTGAAAGAATTACAACCAGAGGCTCTCAAAAGCAGTGACCTCGGTGTCACCAAAAATATAAAATTAAAATCACAGTAAAACTCTTTAAGCTGCTGTAACGAAGTATAGAGCAGCATTTCGAAACCATTCAGTAACATTGTTCTTGGTTGATGGAGTGAGCAGAGAGCGTCAAAGCAGCCTATGCATTCTCTAGAAACATTTGGCCAAATTTAATTGCATTGGGGTAGGGAGGACAATCCGCTCCATGCTCTGGTGAGACTGGCATGCAGCAAACAAACTAAATCTTTCACTCTCGTTAACTACATCAAGGTCAAGTGGAGCTGTGTTTTGGTCTAATTGTGTCTACATCTATTTTGTTTGCTTTTTGTGTGAGGAGGCTCTAGTATAGGTTTTTTTCCTCCTCAGCCTCAGGGAGGCTGCCCTTGGTTAAGCAGCCTGGTATTGAGCTCATTATAAGCTCCTTATGAGCTCTTTGTGAGTTCCTTATAAGTTGGAGGTTCAGCTGAGCTGTAGCGGTGAGCACTAAACTGTACAGTGCCCTGCCAAGAAAGATGGTGAACAAAACTGCTAAATTTACTCGAAGAACCTCTGTCTGAACTCTCTGTCTGTCATTACAGCCAGGAAAGAATATTGAGTGAAATATTGAGTCAAAACGTATTACCCTCGTGTATTATTTACGCAAGAAGAAAGATTTAAGATTTGTTTCCCTTTTCACCAGTTTAAAGAAGTCCTCGGCAGAGCTGAAGAAGATCCTGACCAATGGCCAGGTACTGACATACACAGACTCTCAACACAACATCTAGATTGTCATCTTGTATGGAGTTTGTGCTTTCGTTTCTTCCATCCATACTTTTCACTCTCACACTGATAGCCATGACTGGCCATGTGTTTTCTGAGTCCTCTCCCTGGAATTTTTTTTGGCTGCTCCTGTTAGTGAGGTCAGTGCTTGACATCACTCAGCCTGTCTTGTTGGCTTGTATTGAGCAGCGCGCATGGGTGCATGTGTCACTAGATTTGCATCGATTGCCTCTCGAAATGGCACCCGCGACCCCTTTTTCTCCACGGTCCGTTTGAGATCTTTATCTTGACCAAGCTGAGTGATGTCTACATTTGTTTGTTAGAATGTCTCGTCCGTCGCTTGGCAGCTTGCAGGCCTTTTCTAGCCCCCATCGCCTCGAATCCGCCCCCTTGGCTCCGCCCCGACACCATGCCTGATCTGCCATGGTGCGATAGGTGTCAGATAGACAATTAAGTGAATCAAGCACCTTGTGACACCTGCATCATGCACAACTAATGGAGCCGTGGCCTCCATCCCCTTACACACACACACACACACACACACACACACACACTCTGTCTCTCTCACACTCTCACACTTAAATCTAATCAATGAATCAGCATTTGCGTGAATGCCATATTTCCCAGTTGAAATGAGGCTTGACAACAGGACATTGACTGTTTTGATACTTGGCAGCAATGGACAATACTTTGTCTATAAATAACAGTAGGTGTAAGGAAGGCCTGTTTGTATGGAGCTGGCGATGGTGCTGGTGTGAACATACAGAAATTATATTTCATTAAATTGAATACATTTGAGCCTATTGTCTGTAAACTGTCACACATTGCATTGAGAGACCAGACGGTCCCACAAATGTGCATGACTGAGCTATGTGCCCATTTATCTTTGCTTTATTCAATGTTTGTCAGGCCTTGTTTCGCCATTCATTGTCCAGGCATGTTACCACATTGCAGGCATGTTACCACAATTTTTCCACCCTTTGAAATATCTGGGAAGCTGAAGTTCAAGGAATATACCATTGTAGCTGTGTGTGTGTTAGAGAGTGTGAGAAAAGGGGTCATACTGTGAACTGATGGTGAAGCGATTTTTTTTTTGTGTGTGTGTGTGTGTGTCTCACTGGCAGTGAGAGAGAACAAACCTCTCCCTTTAGCTACGGCTGTGTCAGCAGGGGCCAGACTTGTATTATACAATTTTGACAGCTTTTATCAAAGTCGAATGAGAAGGCAGAGGTAAACAAATCGTTGTTAGACTCTCCATCACTCTTTCCTCCCTCTCACAGCCATGTCCTTTTATAAATTGGACAGCAAATGTTGTTATTGATCCAGCTCCTGTTCTACTGCTCAACTTGAAATGACCTGAGAGCCAAGCCCCTTGTTTATGGGCTCCAGCAGCGGATCTCCTCCCCCAAATAGTTCTGTCCCCCAGTGACATCTTTATGTTTTATGCCTGTGCATCCTCTCTCTCTCTTTCTCTCTCTCTCCCTCTTCCTCTTTCTCTCTCCCTCTTTCTCATTTTCTGTTACTCCACCTCTATCTCTTTCCTTCTTCTTTAAGATAAACGAAAAAGACATCCAGTACCAGGAGCAGCTGGGCCATGGAAATGGAGGAACTGTATACAAGTGAGTGCTGTTCTTTACCTTGAGCTTTTATTGTGCACTTCCCTCTTCACTGGCCTTTCCATTTATTACTGCAAAATGGAGACGCTGCAGATCCAGTGTAAACGAAGCCAAAAGGTTTGCACACTGGATCTTGTTTTGTTACGTTTTCTCATTTTATGTTAATATTTCTCTCACAGTCCACAATCGTTCAATACTCCAGCATCCACCCAGCCTGCTTGGAGCCTGGGACAGACGACCAGGGCTTAGATGATTATTTATTTTATAAAGTGAAGGTTGCCAAATGTGGGCAATATCGATTTTGACTTTGAGGGATGGAATTGATTCAGTTTGACTCCTCTGAAGCCAGTTTCTATTACCTGAATGATCTATTGGTACTAAAGAACTAAAGTGACATGACAGTACGATGCATGTGTTCATACACGCACACGCTCGCACACATTGTCTTACTTCACCCAGTCCTTGACTGCGATCTACCCAAAAACTTTGTTGAGTCTGAATACCAAGATTAATATGGATTATTTTAGTTAAAAACCAAGTAAATTGGAGGATGGATATAAAGACTTTTGTCGTTAATTTGAAAAGACTTATGCTATTAATTTGAGTAAAATGAAAACAATAAAACTAGAACCACTAAGAAATAGACTTTAGATATTGCTGAATTTCTGCTTGGTTTATAGGATTGTTTTAAAAAGATGAAAAAGGTAATAATTTGGACAGCAGTGCATGGACACACCTCGTCTATGTCCATTTGCAAGTGCATTATGTGGGGTCAGGTCTTTTATGCCATGTTCAGAGTTCAATGTGTGGGGACACGTCATTTATGTCCTGTGTGGTGTGTAGAGACAGGGCATTTATGTCCTGTTCTCAATGTAGGGTGTGAGCACAGGACATTTATGTCCTGATCGGAGTGCCATTTGATGGGGTATGTTCTTTTGAGAGTGCAGTGGCAGGGTTGTGTATGTCCTGTTCAGAGTACAGTGTGGAGGGCAGAAGGTTTGCTTTGTTTGCCGTCATTGCAAGAATATTCTGAAAATATCCTTGAAAGGTCTTATCTTGAAATGATCGGGAACCATGGTAGAGAATGAATGAATGACATGTCTCCTGGATCAAAAAAATAATTAGAGTTGAGAAACAGCTTCAGTTTGCTTTAAAATTATTCTTGTAGGTTTCTTATTTATTTTATTTGTTTATAAAAAGCTAATACTGCAACCCAAACATTTCACAGCATGCCGATCTCAGCAGAAAAGACCTGCAACCCCATTTCTGTGATGAATATTGTTTGCATTCCATTGCTAGCATCTTTTTTTCTCTTTTAGGTTTTGTTAACATATGCGAAGCAAGAAAGCTACTTCTTGACCCGTTTGAAAAACATTTTTCACACATTAGAAAGCCCATCAGCCAACCATACACCTTACAACTCATCCATCATTTCTGGATACTTTAACAGGAGAGGAACTGGTTGGGTTGAATTGTTAAGTGATTTACTGATATTTGGTTGCTAGGGTCAGGGTTAGTCTTACTCGGGGAGTATTTTAAACATGTTTTTTGCCATTGTGCTTGCAAGCACATGGTATGTGTATATTGTCATTGCATGTAAATATGGTAGGGGTGTGGCTAAAGAACTGTGAAATATGATATAATGTAGTACAGTGTGTCCCATAGGCAAAATCAGGACATGTCCCCATTCATCTCCACCACTGTCCTCAGTCACCTTTAACACACATGCACGCACACACACATCACCCCCCTCCCACCCTCGTGCTCTGTTTCTCTCTATGTAAAATACACACCTCTAACAGTCAGGCAGGCGCTATGCTCCACAGTGCCTAGGGTATTAGCTTAAATTGCTTTCTTTAAAAAATAAATGTGTGCTTTTTTCCATAGGGTGTTCACCTAACCTGCTGTGCTTCCAGGTGTTCTGTTATTATGTGTCAGAGCGTGAGGAGTTGATAACCCTGCCTCTTGCTTACATCCACACGTTTACAAAAATAAGGGTATCCAGATTTGCCCTCCAGGGTATTTAAAACTACATTTGGATAGCAGACGCAAACCACCTTACTCTGCATTTCATCAAGTGATCTCTGTCCTACATGGCCTCGCCATGAAGGTTCCTGGGCCCAATACCTGGCAACCCAGTTAATGGCTGTTTAGCCATGTAGAAGAGCCTTGAGTAGGTGGCAATGCAGTGACTGTGCGTTAAAGCTGGAATGTCCGGGATCCAAGCCTGGCCTCGACTCTTAAACCTGACCGCTGTTTATTATGAGCCTCTGCCATCCACTCACAATTACCCAGCAGTTATGTGCAGTGTTATTGTTCTGCGGTGTTGACCTGGTAATAGATCAATATGGGCCCCTGCCATTTATCGCAGTGGTCCGGCTGGGAAGTGTGCTCTGTGCTGGGCTTTACAGGCCAGTGAAGCCTCGCGGCTCAGACTCCCATGGGCAGTTCGAAGGGTAGAGGCGAGGGGCTTAGCCGGGCTCTGCAGTGCTCTGTGTGTGCTGAAGGCCACTTAAAGGTTCTTTTTAGACATGAAGCACCTCGTGAAAATCTTGAAACATTGTAAAGTTAAGATTTTTTTAAATTATAATACACACATTGCTAATGAAATAGATGAAATATGTTTTTTCTTCTGCAGCCCTGTTACTGTTCTCACTTGGTCTCCCTCTCATATTGTATCACATGACATTCCTGATGTCCAAAAATGGCAAGAAATCCAGAAAATTCAGAAATTCAGTTAATTACCTTCTTAGCACAGCTCTGAATAATAAACATTTTCCACATTAATTGGCTTTAGAACTGAAGTGGATGACGTATGGAATACAGCTCAAAGTGCAGCTCTCACTAGAAAAAAAGCAACAATTTTACTTAAGTTGAAATTAAAGCTGATTTATTTTAAAGACAGCATGACTAAAATTTACATCCTAGTGCCTAGGGTTGGGAGGTATTGCCCTTTTCATACCGTCTTCATATAATCTCGTGGTATACGGCATTACCGTTATTCCGTAAACAAACATGTTTTATTTGAAAGATAAATCAGAACATTACAAATGTTCCTTATTTTGCACATCACAATATGGCAATATATTTAAACCTTACAGCTTTAAACATACCTAGCCTATATTATTTAGACCTTAGTTTCAATAGATTTAATCTTTCGCTGAACACCATCTAAAAACTTCAGTCTTTAACAACAAATAAGACAACAAAAAAAAAGCGTGAACACAAAGCACTTGAATGTTGTTCTAGTAACAAACTAAAATTGGCCTATATGTGCCGTGTTAAGTAAGCGATGGCAAGAAAAATCGGCTACCATTTTCTAAACAAACGCGTATATTATATTATTCAAGGTTTTTCACCAGTCAGACTTGAGCAAGTTAAGGACAAGGCTAACCATATTGCTTTTGGCCTTGCAGTCCGTTTGACACTGTCAAATTGAGACTATGACCGTAACAGTTTAACCATAAAAGTAAATCATGACCAATGCAGAAGCTGCATAGCGGCTGTGACGATAGCTCCTTTATCCGTAATTATATCTGTGGGCTTATGGTCGACCAGTTGCCATTCTCGGAATGCATCACCTGCCGCACCAGTAATGTTGGCAGCTGAGTGACTTTCCAGGAAAAACGTTGTTTCGAGACATTTCCACTGTAATATCCAGTCTGGTGTGATGACGTGGACGGTCACTGATATGTATGGAGTCATGTCCACCGATGACCACATATGTTGTCAGTGAAGAGCTGTCTGTTGTCGACAGCAGTACGTGTTGTGCATCTTGTCGAACTTTGTTGTACAAGTAGGGAATCGCTATTTTAGACAACTATTTCCTTCCAGGTAGCTCGCACTGCCAGTCAAGTGTTTAGATTATGGCTTTGAAGGTTTTTTGACCATGTTTGAATGACACAGTTTCTCTAGTCAGGTATTTTGTAACCACTAATGTCTCTTATATATTTTGTCGCTTTAAGGAGCGCGCCCGTTACCGTTTGTTGCGGCTTTGCCAGCAGTGACCATGCGGGTATGTGTGGGGTACTTTAATTTTAAGATGCGAATGCGTATTCAACGTGTTCCTATCCTGATCTGTGACTGTTTTTACGCAGATTTTACATACAGGTTTCATCAAGGTTTGCTGTTTCTCCTTTTTCATTTGGAACAAATGCAGAATGCTGCCAAATTGCAGCAGTAGCATTTTTTTCTTTGAAATTAGCTTGACAGACTCACTGCTGGCCATGTTGGCTTCCCTCTCTCTGTGTAAGACCTCACCACACAGTGAGCACCTCAGTCACCGACCAGTGACCTCTAAAGCTCCGCACCGTCCCTGAACGGGCGCTGAACGTGTTATTGTCGGTTTACAAGATGGACGAGGAACAGAAATGTTCATGCCGGGCATTTTGAGCCTAACTGTGAAATAATTGCTCTGATAAAAGATAAAAGTCTTCAGGACTCTCCTGTGCTTTGTAATAATCGACTAAGTATTTAAACACACAGTTTTAACCAGTCAATTATACCTGGCAGTAACATTACATATGCGCATAGATAACAAAGCAGAAAGCATGCGTGGCTTAGCTTGAGGGTGTGGAATTGTGTGAATTGGTGACTAAGTCTATCAGAAGATAACAATAAAAATCAGTTACAGTATCTTAAAGGTTAGGTGTAACTAAATGCATAAGATGTCTATACAGTAGAATGTATAGATCAGTAGACAGAAAAAGCAGTAGGACTGTGCGTGTGTGCATGCTGAGGCTTTCACCTTTAATACCTGATCACTGTCCTCTCTCTCTCCTACCTACCTCCCCTTCTCACTTCTCCTGAGGTCGTCACCCGGTCAAAGGTCATCCCGGGTGAGGGATGGAGACAGAGAAGGAGAGAGTGTATGGTCTGGTGCCTGTAACCAATACGCGTGTGTGCGTGTTTGTGTGTGTGTGTGTGCGCGTGCTTGACCGAGTATGTGTGTGTGTGTGTGTGTGTGTTACGACAATGGCCGTCAAGAGGCCTATGAATACTGCATGACGGAGCTTTCATTACAGCAGACTCTGGAGTTTAAATAACACACTGCATAGAACTGCATTTACCAGGGTCGGGACTGGTTACCGGCTGTCGCTACGGTTACCTCACCCTGGCCGCAGGCCTGGGAGCCTTCAATCATCCCTCCTCTTGGCTAGCCATCGGAGGTCAAAGGTGAAGGACAGGGACTATATCAAAATCCCATAAAATAGACTCTGTATGGTTTCTATTACACTCCAGGCAGGGCAACACTGAAGATGTGCCTTTCTTTTCCTCCATATGTCTCGGAGGTTTCCCCTCAAATGATCCGAACACTAGAGCCATTACTGTACTTCAGCTGTGTATAGATCATTCCATGCTCCTTCTCGCTTCAGTTCCTAATTCTTCAGACCTTGCCCCTTCATTAAATACACCTGCAAGGAAACGCAAACTCCAACTACAAGTGCAACAAAACCGCAAACAAACAAAAAAATAAAAGTCTGCATGACGCATCACACATTCACGTTGTTTTGGTTAAACAAAGCTGTGGTTCACTGTAAACGAGATTATTCTTATCGGACCATCGTTAGCGCTGCGGGTCTGTTGATCGGATTGTGTGCTGACAACCAAAAACAGTAACTGTCCTCACTTTGGCTTGTGTCCCCCATAATAAGCATTAAGAGATGGCCCTGAATTGTCCAGGCTGTAGTGTGTCCTCCATGTACTGACGTACCGCATTGGATCGTGTGTCTCTGGCCTGAGTTGTGGGCGTTAGCTGACGACTCACTTAGAGGCGTCATTAATTAAAGGCCGTGGCAGTTACCAGGTGTCTGGAGCTGAAACCAGATCGGCCATCACTTCCACATTAATCACTCTCACATTCACTCACACACACACGCACGCACGCACGCAAGCATGTGGCAACTGCGTCAGAAAGGAAGAGGAGACGATGAGTAGAAATCTGCACAGTCATGTATAAGGACAGAGGAGGGCCGTTGTCTACATGTTGGCTGATTGTCTTTGTTCTTAGTTTGCGTGCATAGGCACTCACATTCTGGTACCCATTGACATACAGTGCATCTGGAAAGTATTCGCAGTGCTTCACACATTTTTTTCCACATTTTATGTTACAGCCTTATTCCAAAATGGATTAAATTAATTTTTTCCCTCAAAATTCTACACACAATATCCCATAATGACAAAGTGAAAAAAGTTTGTTTGCAATTTTTGCAAATTTATTAAAAATATTAAAAAAAACAAAAATCACACATACATAAGTATTCACAGCCTTTGCCATGACACTCAAAATTGAGCTCAGGTGCATCGTGTTTCCACTGATCATCCTTCAGTTGTTTCAGTAACTTGATTGGAGTCCACCTGTGGTAAATCCAGTTGATTGGACATGATTTGGAAAGACATACACCTGTCTATATAAGGTCCTATAGTTGACAGTACATGTCAGAGCACAACCCAAGCCATGAAGTCCAAGGAATTGTCTGTAAACCTCTGAGACAGGATTGTATCGAGGCACAGAATTGGGGAAGGGTACAAAAAAATTTCTGCAGTATTGAAGGTCCCAATGAGCACAGTGGCCTCCATCATCCCTAAATGGAAGAAGTTTGGAACCACCAGGATTCTTCCTAGAGCTGGTTGCCCGGCCAGTCTGAATGATCGGGCTTGAAGGGCTTTAGTCAGGAAGGTGACCAAGAACCCAAGGGCCACTCTGACAGAGCTTCAGCGTTGCTCTGTGGAGAGAGGAGAAGGTTCCAGAAGGATTACCATTTCTGCAGCACTCCACCAATCAGGCCTGTATGGTAGAGTGGTCAGACAGAAGCCACTCCTCAGTAAAAGGCACAAGACAGCCCACTTGGAGTTTGCCAAAAGGCACCTGAAGGACTCTCAGACCATGAGAAACAAAATTCTATGGTCTGGTGAAACAAAGATTGAACTCTCTGGCCTGAGTGCCAAGCATCATGTCTTGAGAAAACTAGGCACTTCTCATCACCTGGCCAATACCATACCAACAGTGAAGCATGGTGGTGGCAGCATCATGCTGTGGGGTTGTGTTTTGGCAGCAGGAACTGGGAGACTAGTCAGGGTCGAGGGAAAGATGAATACAGCAATGTACAGGGACATCCTTGAAGAAAACCTGCTCTGGACCTCAGACTGGGGCGAAGGTTAATCTTCCAATTGGGCAATGACCCTAAGCACACAGCTTACAGAGTAAACAGGGGTTGCTTCGGGACAATTCTGTGAATGTTCTTGAGTGGCCCAGCCAGAGCCCAGACTTGAACCCAATTGAACATCTCTGGGTAGATCTGAAAATGACTGCCCCGACGCTCCCCATCCAACCTGATGGAGCTTGAGAGGTTCTGTAAAGAAGAATGAGAGAAACTGCCCAAAAACAGGTGTGCCAAGCTTGCATCATTCTCATAAGGCTTGGGGCTGTAATTGCTGCCAAATGTGCTTCGATAAAGTATTGACCAAAGGCTGTGAATACTTATGTAGATGTGATTTGATGGGTTTTTTTTTTCTTTTCTAAGTTGAATACATTTGCAAAAATTCCCAAAAAAACTTTTTCTACTTTGTCATTATGGGGTATTGTGTGTAGAATTTTGAGGGGAAAATGAATTTAATCCATTTTGAAATAAGGTTGTAACATAACATAACAAAATGTGGAAAAAGTGAAGCTATGTGAATACTTTCCGGATGCACTGTATTTCAGGTTTTATGTCTGTCTGTCTCTCTCGGTTTGTAAGTCAAGCTGAGTCCTCAGTCCTCCTTTAGTAAGCAGAGCTGGTTGGAGTGGGTAGTGTGCAGGCATCATAATTAAATCATTGCCCCGTTGCTGTTTGTTGGGACAGTAACCTGAGGCATGTGTGGCAGGACTCATGTTGAAACCGACACGGGCCTGATCCATCTCCAGCTGACCGGCGTTTCTCGGGTCACCATCTCAACTTTGACCCCTCCTGCCTGGCCCTTCCACACCATGCTCTGACTCCACCCCCTACACCAGACAGCCATGCCTGTCTGCAGTTAGAAAGGCCCTTGACAGGTCCGAGATTGTTATGGCGTAGCATTATGATGTTTAGGCTTAAAAAAGCATTCTCTGTGGATACATGTTTACTGTGTTTACAGTACACATTTGTCAACTGAACTGTCAGAGAGGACAGTGGAATATTTTGAATACATGTCTCACAGTGTCTCTCTCTTACTTTCTCTCTCTCTCTCTCTCTCTCTCTCTCTCTCTCTCTCTCTCTCTCTCTCTCTCTCTCTCTCTCTCGCTCTCTCTTTCTTTCTTTCTTTCTTTCTTTCTGTCTCACACCCCTGACAGAGCATATCATCTCCTGGGGAAGAGAGTTCTAGCAGTGAAGGTAAGAGAAGAGGACATGAACTTGGAGAGCACACTCTTGTATCTTTGAGATTGAGGGGAAAATTGGTCTTAGAGAGTGGGTGCTTAACTTCACCTGTGAGGGGCTTGTGAGTGGGTGTGTGTGCCCATGTGTGCATCTGTACATGTGAGCACACACGTATGCGTTATCCATGGCAGACGATGATAAATGGCCGTTAGCCCTGTGTTAATAGCGGCGTACTAATTGAAGGGCACTAAGAGCAAATGTAGCCCTCCATCACTTGACGGCTCTGCAGTTACGCTCGCTGGACCCCTGTGACTCTCCTGTGACCCCAGCTGTCACAGAGCTGCTTTCTTTCTTTACACTGCTATCTTTCTTAAGCGGCTCTGTTCATTTTCTCTAATTAGTGCACACTCTCTCCTCCCCTCTACCGCTCACTCTCTCTCACACACCTTCTGTCTCTTTCTCTTTCATCTCTCTCTCTCCTTCTCCATCCCCTCTGACCTTTTGTGACTGTGGCTCTCCTCTCTGCCCATGGCTAGGTGATCTCCTTATAATGCCGTGGCCCTAACCCCGCTGACTTGTAATCAATTATTTCCATGGGAGAACGCTGATCTAACCTTAACTAAAGAAGCGTTTTAGCTAATCTGAGGGTACATTACACTTGCTTTCCACTCTGTCAGCACGGTGGGGATGGTGGTGGAATACACGTCAGTTTTGCACAGTGAAGTGTTCTGCTTTTTCCACATTTGACTGTCATACTAACAGTGTGGACTTGGTGCTTCTGTGTAAAATGAATATTGCGTTTTGTATATTTTAGATTTCTGTGTGTGTGTGTGTGTTTACAGATTTTAAAGTGTGTGTGTAAAATAGAGATGTCATATATGTCATATCACTCTCTTGTGTCAGGTCATTCCTCTTGATATCACCGTGGAGCTGCAGAAACAGATCATGTCTGAACTGGAGATTTTGTATAAGGTCAGAGCTCTCTCTCTCTCTCACTCTCTGTCTCTCACTCTTTTTCTGGGCAGTCCGGAGTAGGTTTTGTAATGATGGCTACATATTCTAAATGTACCTGTGTATTTGACTCATTGTTTGTTTGATTTGCAGTGTGACTCTCCGTACATCATAACTTTTTACAGTGCTTTCTTTGTGGAAAACAGAATATCAATATGCACTGAGTTTATGGATGGTGAGTCTGCCACATTGTGGTGAATTTCTTGGTAATGTAGAGACGCAATTGGTTAAACAACTTGGTAGCACAGAGGAGGTTTAATATGTATTATATATTGTTATATTATGTATTCATGTGTGTGTGTGCGTGCGTGCAGGTGGTTCTTTGGACGTTTATAGAAGGATCCCAGAGCATGTCCTAGGCCGTATCGCAGTAGCAGTGAGTCTCTCCCTTCTCTTCTCCGTAACCTGCTGTTCATGCAGTAAACATGACACACGCACTACACACGCGGCACTTCTGCTTTGTTTTTCCTCGAGTCTGTGCTTTTGTCACTTAAAAGCGTACGGTGAGGCTAACATTTCCTTAGTCTGACCGACTATAATTGGGAATTTGAATGCTTGTCTAGGTGGTGAAAGGACTCACGTATTTGTGGAGCCTGAAGATTTTACACCGAGGTAAGTGAAGAGGCCTCCAGCCTCACTAAAGCTGCAGCCATAAGCCCCTGGCGTTTGTTGAGCGTGCGCCTGGTCGCTACGCTGCTCACGGGCTGGTTGGCAGCCTCTTTGTGCCACTGAGGTTGCATCGCCTTGGTTTCAGTCCGACTAGTGTCACATTGTCTCTGTGCAGACGTGAAGCCCTCCAACATGCTAGTGAACACGCGGGGCCAAGTCAAACTCTGTGACTTCGGCGTCAGCACACAGGTACATTTTTACTTTTCTTGCCAGCACGCGTATGTGTGTTTGTGTGTGAAAAGAGCATTACCAATCAGATATCCATTGCCCTGTGAAGCGTGATCTCTCAATTCTCTCGCCTGCTTTGTCTGTCAGTCGTGTGGCTCCCCTGGGGAACCTTTATCTTCATTCCCTAAACCCCTCTCCATCAAGCTCTTCCATCTCCATTCCCTAATTACCATGCTGACCACTGACGCTGGCTGTGTATTTATCTGTATGTGATGAAGTAAGTGTGTATGTGCGCGTGTGTGTTGGTGTCCGTGTGACAACAATAGCTCAGGCTGAGAGAATCTGCGTGGTCTTTTCCCATCTCTAATACACAGAGGAGTCTAACAATAAAACCCTATCACTTCACTCATTCCCCTTTTAATTATTATTCATCATCCTGTCCTTAGAGATGCATCACGTGTCTGACCCACGGTTAAGGCGTGTGAGTGTGTGTGTGTGCATGACTGCTTTTTCCCCTATGCCTAAAGGAAGGGTAGGTCACATCACTCTGTGTGTTGGTTCTCCCCTGTTCTCTGTCTCTCACACACACACGTACACACACAGAGCCACCGGGGAGCATTCATTATGTTTGCCCCGTCATTGATGGCATGTGCCATTGTGTCCTGTCTTCTTTTGCATTAACCAGTTCCTACAGGCTCTCGAGAGAAAGAGAGAGAGAGAGAAAGAGAGGGGGGCACTAAAATTACAGCAGGCTGACATTTCAATAACACTCAAAAATAACACACCCTGCCATGTCAGTAGATTTTCACAGGGCTCCGAGTCCCTCTGAAAGCGTTCTGTCCCCACAGATTGGAGCCGGGGTCACACACTCTCCTCTCCATTCTGTATGCTCTCTCTCAATATGCCTCAACTACACCAGCAAATGTCACCCTTCAACGTAATATCCATCAGCTTCATTACAGGCACATTTGTCTTAGGCTAAAAGTGGCTTCAGGGTACAGGTCCTGGATCAACCCCCTCAGCTGTGTCCAGGCCTTTACCATTACATCGTGAGAGAGGACACTCATCTGAGATGAGAATCAGGGCACTGTTTTTTATGCTTCATGCTTGTCTTAGTCTTTTCACATGAGTAGTGTTCTTTGCTCACTGAGGATGGATAAATATATTGTGTGTCTTCTTTCCTTTACAGCTGGTGAACTCGATCGCCAAAACCTACGTTGGAACCAATGCTTATATGGCGGTAAGTGAGTGTGATCCCAGCTGTCCTGGCTGAGTGTGCCAGTCCAAACTCATCTTAAACGGCTGGCCTAGGACCAGTCTCATGAATGGTGAGCTGCAGCCCTGCTGCTGTTCAGAATAAGGGCCTTGATGGGTGAAACGGGCTGTTCACTCCAGAAGTCCTGTACACAGGATTGGGCTTTTAAAACAGCGACACGGCTTCAACGTTCCCTTTCACATTGACTGAATTAAAAACGAACTCTCTGGCTTCGTTGCACTTTGTTTTCAGAGTAGACAGGACATCCGGGAAAGGGACCGCGGACAGTGTAATTAAGCTGCACCTGTGATTAACTTTTTAAACTTTGGTTTAAAAGGTTTGAAATTTTTAGAACCATAAGAGCTACTGCTGCTATCACTCACAAGTACACACACACACCCACACCCACACACACACACACGCATGCACCCACTGTTCTCCCTTTGCTCATTATTATTAGTAGCCTGGTGGCGTGTGTGAGAGTGTGTAGGATGGGGATATTATTTCCAAATTAAACGATGTCATATGCTGTTGGTAGCATGTGGAGGCTCTCCCTGAGGCCGTTGGTCATGAAGCAGGTATCTGCTCTGGCTCTAATGGAGTCAGCACGGCAGATCATACCATACACAGCGAGGCTATAGGCTAAGAGCTCTGGCAAATATACTGCACAAAAAACAGTATTTCTCTTATAGATCACTCAGACTGTTAGGGGGGTGGGGGGGTTATATGGTAGTTTTCTATACTTTTATATATGCTTTTTCTGCCTTTGAGTGTGTATAATTACCTTTTTCACTAATTGTCTAGGAGGGACACAAGGCCAAGTCTTACGGGGGAAATTATTAGATATATGCAATTATAATGTAGTGTGTGTGTGTGTGTGTGTGTGTGTGTGTGTGTGTGTGTGTGTGTGTGTGTGTGTGTGTGTGTGTGTTCACACGTTTTTCTTGCAGCCTGAACGAATATCTGGGGAGCAGTATGGCATTCATTCAGATGTATGGAGTGTAGGAATCTCTTTCATGGAGGTAAAGCCTTCTGTTCTGTGAATGAGTACACTTTGCATATAGAACAAAGTGCAGCTAAATGGTCAGCTGTAATAAAGGCATGCAGAAACTTGAAGGCAAATAGCAAAAACACACTTCAGACAGTAGACACAACAGACACATCTGCTTGTGTGCTGTACTGGTGTGGTTAGGCTCATGGAGGTTCTTGTGTCCATGTATGTGCTGGCTTTGTTTGCTGCTAAGATCTTCGTGTGTGTGAGCTAAGAGGTATTATGAGTCCCTGCAGGCAGCCTGTGCAAACAGATGTTAGCCTTTAGCTATGCATGGATCACACTCAGAATCTCCCACTGTCCCACTGACTGTAGTAAAGATTTACATACACACAAATAAACACCACTATTTCTCTTTTTAACACCTTAGTCTTTTTGTACCTTTTGAGTTAATCCTTTCTTTTATTTCTTCTGGTTTATCACCTTCAGCACTACTGCAAAACTCAAAGGGGAAAAATGCACTTGTGGTTGTGTGTTAGTGTAAAAAAAAAAAAAAAAAAAGTTGTTTTTGAGAGAGAGAGAGTGTGTGTGTGTGTGTGTGTGTGTGTGTGTGTGTGAGTGAGTGTAACAGAATCTCAGTTTGTAAAGTATTGTGGTTAATCCCCATCAATCATTTGGTCAGTGCTACTGCCATAATTAGTGCTGTGTTGTTCTATATTCCTTGATTGCCGTTGCTCTCCACATTCACTGGAGCTGGGTATGTGTTCGTTGTTTTCGTGCGTGCATGCCTGTTGTACATGTATATGTGTGATTTTTGAAAATGTTAATGTGATGGGTTGTTCATGTATACTCATGTATGCTCATTGCCATGAACAGGAAGGACAAGCCGCATGTTAAAAATACCATTTCATTTACTGTACTAAATTTGCCATGCTAGTAGTTCTCGTCAGCTGTATTGATTTTTAATTTGTTATTGTCAGCAGCTCTGAGTGGCTGTGACAATCATCCTGTGTTTGTCAATACTGTTGCATATCTTTACAATTATAATAGTCATTGATTAGAGGCAAAAATAAATAAACAAATGAACAAATAAATAAATAGTCAAATCTGTTCATTTGACGTTTCGTTGAATGTTTAGTTGACGTTTCAGCAAATCCGCATAACTGTCTGGTTGTACTGTTCCATTTAGCTAAGATTAAATGTCTCAGGCATTATGATTATTGTGATTTATTTATTTATTTGGTCAGACTATCATCTCTGTCTCTTTTTTTTTGTCCTCTGGGACAGATCTTGGGGCAGGGCTTTGGGTGGGTGTTACCCAATGTCTAATGCTATTTGATCAGCTACCACTGGGGTACACAGTACAATGGCTGGTCTAAGCCCCTCCCTTAAGTAGCAGAGGCCTCTGCGTCCCCAGTCAGGACAAGTTAAGCTCTTATAGACACATCCTGAAGAGACCCTGGTGCAGGGGAAAGGGAGGATAAGGCCACTAGTAGCCCCTCCCCCCAGGTCTGGGTAACAGGTGGTACCCATTAGGTAGATTTTGTCTCGGTGGAGCATAAACAGACAACTTGTATATCAAGACACATGGATTGGGTAGCAGGTGGTTAAAAAGGTGTTATTTTAGAATTTAAATGAATTTAATTATTTATCTCTTTTATTTTATTCATTTATTTTAAATTCCAGTGTAGTGTAGGTTCCCTAGTAGTCACAAAGCTTATCTGTATGTATGGATCTGGAGGTTTAGGGGGTTGCAGGTTGGGATTTGATTAATATCTTGGTAAATTATTTGGTAATTCTCTCACCTTATTTTTTTTGTTTTTTCCTAGCTGGCCCTTGGAAATTTCCCCTATCCTCAGGTGAGTGATTTGTCTGCCTGTGAGGCTCTGCAAAATCATTGCATTCATACATTCTCCCATAATCTGTCTGTGTGACAAAGTAATTGTCTTCCTTTGGTTTGTGATCATGTTGCTAGTCTTGCTCATGTTTTCTCCATACAGTCCTGTATGGAGTCCTGTCCTAATTTCTTAATCCATTCAGTCAGTTTTCAGGATGGCATTTTTTCCTGGTTTACCCAGTATTTGAGCTCTGCTTTGGAATATAATCCCGGTCCCGTCAGAAGCATACATTGTTAAAGAGGAATATTGCCTTGATATGGGTTGTGTTGTGGCTAGCCAGGTCAGACTATACAGTAGGTTAATGGAAGCGTGGCCAGCTAATTCCTGTTTTGGACACCAAGCAGAAAATTATTGGCAGACTGAGGAGCATATATGAAATTTTAAAGCAAGCAATGACTGAAACCAATTAGGAGATTCTTGTTGGCTTCCATGTACACTAATGGTTTCGATCTATGGAAATGTGTGTTAAACACATACTAAAACTTAATTTCGTGGTTGCTGAAGCTCTCTGGAAATGTGCAGGGGCCCTTTAACGAGGGAAATGTTGACTAATGCTCAATAAATTACTCCCAGCATGCCTGTTGGGTTAATTAGCATATTAAACTAAAGCAGCCACTCAGGACCGCTCGTGGAAAACAGGAAGGAACACTCAGAAACTGCAATCAGTGCCAGGACCTTGAATATTAGATTGGATGAGATTATTTATTTAGGCATGTGACAGGGTGGAATATATATTGGCTGCATGTGTTTTCATGAATTTGCATAACAATGTTATTATAGTATTTTTGTTTATCTGTTGATAAGTGTTCTACCGCGTTTAGTCCAATTTGTGCGTGAGTGTGTACGTGAGTGTGTGTGCGTGTGTGATATCTCATAGCCTGGGGTATGTCTCATTTGGAAGTGGTTTCCACTGCTCTCTAGCAGTGTCTATTGTCATGTTAATACCGCAAGTGCTATTGCGTAAAATAATGCAAGCACACACTCCCCAGTGGCAGGAGCTCCACTGCTCTTTCCTGTCTTCAGCTCCTTTACACCATCACAGGCTCTTATTTTACATCAAACCAAACTGATACAGCACATTCTGTAAGTAAATGGGCAGTGATACAGTTTCGTTTTCCCCCACTCAGCACCGTATGTTTAAAGTGATACAGTAACTATGAAGTTAAAAGTGCCCAGAGTCCTCTCCATTGATTCCAAGGATGTTTACATGTAGATGAACTTTCCTGGCGAGCTGTGTATCATTTATTTAAGCACAAGTACAGATCTAGAGGTACAGTAGGTCTAGATGTGGCATGACTCAGTGCTTTTAGTCATGCAGAAATACTGTTAAACACATCAAGAACAATGTCCTGTACACAGCATCCACGTGTCACAGACTACCATTCAAGGCAGCTGAACTCAGAGGGTCGGCCTGGAGATGCAAACAACTCCAGTGCCTCAAGAATGCAAAAGCCAAGTTAGAGTTTGTTAAACAAGTACATGAGTGAGGCTGTGGGATTCTCGTACGGTGTCCCGTGGCTGGAAGAGATGAAAACACTTCAGTGATGGAATGAGAAAAGTGAAGAGGAAACCAGGAACAGCTGACGATTTCAATCACATGGCTTGGTCCGTGCTGGTGGCACCAGAAAGCGGGGCTCCCGGTGGATCTGACTCGCTTGGCAACGCAGCTAACGGCTGCCGCAGCAGGATGAATCTGAAAGATACAGGAACATTTTTATAGCTCTAAAACAACCTAAGGACAACACTGGTGAGGAGTACCCAAAACAGAGTTCAAGAGCCATGGGAGAATCACTGAGCCAGCTGGATCTGAGTGTGCGTACTGAGTTTCACCAAAAAAATCCAGAACAAGCAGGATGTAAACTCCATCAGATTAAAGCTGGTGTTCTGTTCTTACCTCATACTCAAGATAATGTGATGTGCTCAAATAAAGTGCCAGAACAGCACAAGTTGTTTCACTGTGCAATTACCTGCAGACTGTTCTGTAGGGTCGTGTAAACAGTGTACGCGGCTGGGGCAAAGTTATAGGGTTATTTCATTATTTGTATAAACAGGCCTGTAGCGGAAGCATGGGAGGAAATGCTTTAGATTGTGCGATTTCCAGAAAATACATAGGATGTTTTTAATGGTCCGATTCCTGCTAAGCAACCCTTTTTGTTGGGTGAAAATCATTTGCGTCAGTTTGATGCCACACCCCAGTGGCATGTCCACAACCTCGTAATGCGTTGTTAGAACTCTCTCTCGCGCTTCATTTAGGCAGCGTCATCTTCTGCATGATTAGACAAATGGGGATTTGAATGTGTAGGAACTTTTTTTCTTGGCAAACAGAGCCACGGGCACTATAATGAAGCTCTTTGTGTTTTTACACCCCATTAATTTATTACTCTCATTTTCTAATATCCCCTTCTCTCCCCTCCCCCATCTCTCCCCCTCCCACACCCTCTCTCCAGTTCTGCTCCTGCATCTCTAAATTTCATTTGGAGAGAGAGGAAAAGGTCAAAAACAGAAAAGGGGGTGCGAGAAAGAGAGTTTGAGAGGGAAGGAGTGGGTGAGCGAATCAGAGAGGGAGAGAGTGTGAGAGAGTGGAGGGAAAGACAGGACCTCCTGCTGCCACTGCGTTTTTGCTCTTGATGTTAATTTTCACAGCTCCATATGGTGCTGCAGACTCTTCACCTACAGGCATCGCACAGAGCATAGTACTCCCCGCCCCCCCCCCCCCCCCCACTCCACACACACACACACACACACACACACACACACACACACACACACACACACACACACACACACACTACCTTGGGCTTGGCCTGTCATTTACTGCAGCCCATGCATCTACATGTTCTCTCACTCTTTCCCTCTCTCTCTCTCTCTCTCTCTCTCTCTCTCTTACACACTTACACACACAAACACACACACACACACACACTCTCTCACTCAGTCACTCTTACACAAATACCCTTAGACTTTTCTATTAACGTATGCAGACTTTCACCCATGCAATGCTTCTTTGCCTACTAGGATTCCTGAAGGACAGAAGCTTCAGGTTCCTAACTCAGAACTCAGCACTCGCCGTGACCTGCCTCCGTTTCTGCTCGCGTGTGTGCGTGCGTGTCCTTCCCAATGTGCGCGTGTTCTCCTGTCTCGTCATTGATTATAAAAGACTCTTTAATTCCGTCTCACCCCATGTTGGGATTAATTTGCATTCTTTGTCAGGAGTTAATGGCGTCTCTCGACGGCTCGCTCGGAGAATCTTTGAAGACTGCAGACTCGCTGGCATGTGCACACAGCCGCCGGCGTTGCTTCCCCTGATTGATTTGTTGTTGCCTTTGTATTCTCCGGCTGTTTCTGTTTCGGATCATTTTTCCCTCCATATTCATCTGAGCACACTGTACAAAATTGCTTTGTTTCCAAAGCCTCGGTTTGAAGTTTGAGTCTGTTCTAGCAGAAAACATTTAACTGGTCATATTTAAATGGTTAAAAACAATTTGGTCATCCGTTCCCCACTCAGTTTTGTTTTTTAAAATTTATTTGTTCCTATTTATTCTTTTTATTTGTATTTCATTTCTGTTTTACATTGTGTTGAGATTTAAATCCTGATTTAGCCCATGTTAGTAAAGCCATTGTGGTGCATCACATCAAGTCTCTGGGTATTTAAAAGGTGCACAGCAGTATGTAGCAGTGTGTAGAGTGACTCACTTGCAGTAGTGCCTCACCAGCACGCAGGGCCAGTACGTGGGGCCTGGATGTGGGCCCCTTGGCCTTCCACTGGCACTGAAGGCAGGGCAGACACATAGGATGGGATCAGGATGGCCTTTCTGCCAGGCTGAGAAATGCTGTCTCAGCTCAAATGCTGACATGCACACACACGTTGCAGACAGCTGGTGTGCCGTCACCCCGAACAGACCAGGCTCCGGCGACTGACTCATCTTCTGTACTGTAATGGGATTAGTCTCTTACAGAGATCGTTGTGCCACGATAACCTCAGTAACTACAACACTTGATCACATTGCTCACATAGCCCTCAGCTGTATGAGTGTTTTGAGTACTGTAAGAGTGTTTTCTGAGTGTGTACTGTTTGAGGCATCCAATCACATATTTACTTGATTATTCCGGCTCCAATTAGAATCTTGGACAAAACGTAGACAGCAAAGTATAGATGCCAATGCTTGTGCCATATAATGATAGTAGTAATTCTAAGATCGTAACGGGAGTGAAGAGAGAGCTTGATCCGTCAGAGGTTCTTGCGCTTACGATATGCAGCTATCTGAGCTTGTCCATCAGCTGACGTGTCGCACATGTGCACTGTTTACGCCCGAGACCCTGCTCCTGTTTAAGATGCATGTCACGCAGCCACTTTTCCAATCCGGCGTCTCCATGCAGCTTGCAGGCAGCATGAGGATTGGCTGGTGTTGCCCACTAAACCGAGATCGGCCTATTAGTGCTTGTGTATTTTCATTATGCAAATGCTGTTAACACGTCGTGGCCCCTAGTGGCCACAGGGCTTTTCATGAACCCCCCCCCCACCCCCCCTTTTCATGAACTCCCCCTCCCTGCACCCCGAGCCATCATGAACGTGTCTTCGTGCGATGCTTGTGATTATAACATGCTAATTACATATCGCCGTTCTGCTCTCACTATTCTGTTTTTTGTTCCTTCATCTCTTTATTTCTCCTTCTGCAGATTCAGAAAAACCAAGGGTCCTTAATGGTAAGTACTTGAGGTTTATTTGTTTTTGTTTTTGTTTTTTGTTTTTTTTCTTTTAGATGAAGGCGACCTCTTCTTTATTTCTTTTGATAGTCGCCTCTTTGCACCGCTTGGTTGCCCACCTCTAAAGCTAATACGACAAACAATGCACCGGCGCTTAACTGCCCCACATTCCGACACCAGGCCATTAGAAATAATAGAGCATTCCAGATCCGATGGCTTCCCCCTGTCTGAGCGCCTTTGATTAATCGGGATTGCTACCTGTTTTTGCTGCATTGCTGATTTCATTTCCTTTGCTCTGTAAGGCGATGGGTCTAATCTCCTCTCGTCTCCCCCCCCCCACCCTCCACCCCCCACCCTCTTGGCAGCCTCTCCAGTTATTGCAGTGCATCGTTGATGAGGTGAGTCCGCTTCCGACGCGCCGGCGTCCCTAGCGCTGCGGCTAATGGGCCGGAAGGCCGCTGTTTTGTTTCCTAATGAAGCAGAGTGCTTTAGCAGATCAGCTCCGGTGTGGAGCAGGGAGCGGAGCCAGCAGGCCGCGCTGAAGCCTGGGGCTGGAGTAGCTTACCGGGCTGGGGTTAGGTTGCCCAAACCGCAGCTGACATTTGAGATGCAGCTGGACTGGTTTTAAATTGCCTTGCTCGTGTGTGTGGTGAGTGAGCAGTGGCTTTTAATGCCTGACAGGTTCTTTGTTGGAGTCTCTCTGTCTCTTGCTCACTCACTCTCTCTCGTGCTTGGCGTCTCCAGGTTCTGAGTCTATCTCTCTCTCTCTCTCCCTCTCTCCCCATCTCTTTATCAGCAGCTATTTTACTTTGTCTCCATTTCACTGTTCTTTCTGCACTCTCGCACGCGCCGAGCGTGCACAGGCACAGCAAGCGCGTGCACACACACACACACACACACACACACACACACTTTGCTCGGGTAATGTAGCATGACCGGGCTACAGAGCGCTGAGGCTGTGCAGTATTGCATTAACCTTGACCTGCACTAGGCACTAAAATACACCCACCCGAAACCTTGACACACTTCCTCACCCCTGTCTCTCACTGTGCTAGCTGGGCTGAAAGACGAGAGGCCCGTCTCTCCCAGCGCAGCGTCTGCACAGATGCTCTACACTCCACGTGGGCTTGGCTGGATTGAGCTCCTCTTCCACACCACACCAAGCAGCCTGCAAGCGTACAACCTGATTGGTTCTGGCCAGTTTGCGCCAGAGCGATTGCACCCTTCACTCAAGCAGAATGGCGGAAAAAATCTTCCCTCTTCCCCAGAGCGCTGGGTGTCTGGCAGCTGTGGTAGCACTCTGAGGTCAGGTACCACAGTATACTGCATATGGAGGCAGTGTCCTGTCCTGCTTCTGATATTATTGTGATGGGGTAGTTAGTAGAGGAGTTCCCTTGATTATCACTTCCCTTTATTGACAATTACATTACATCTCTGACATACTGATTGCCGACGCAAGATGTAGAGTTAGTTAAAGGTCGTCCTGCACTGAGTGTGCTGTGAGTCGTTAAATTTCCCTCTGACCTCTCCCATCTCAAATGAAGGTGAAGATTATAAAAATACACAAATATTAAATGTGTTTTGTCTTATCCGTGTGAGGGTTTAAGTAATTTGGTTAATTGCAAGTGAGAGTGTGTGTGTGTGTGTGTGTGTGTGTGTGTGTGTGTGTGAGAGAGAGAGAGAGAAAGAGAGAGAGACCTCTCTTTCTGCTTGAGCAGCTCACTGACACATGCTAATAGCACGGTGGAGGTGTAGTGAGGCGGGTGTAGCATAAACACACATTAAACATACTGAACTTGTCCTTTCTCTTATAGATTGGGCGTAATTAATAATTAAGCGGCGGCTGGTGTAATGGGTTGACCCAGCTGAACTGTTCATTACTCAAACGGCGGAGGCATCACTCAAACTATTTTCTGCCATGTCCTTCCCTACAGCGCCTCGAGGCCAGGGTACACTGCTTCTGCTACCGCCGCCTACTTTCAGCTGACCAAGGCCTTATCACACACACACACACACACGGCATCCACTAAATTACAGCACCAAGTGTGAGTGTGTCTAAGAGAGTGTCTGAATGAGACACAGGGGGTTGGCAGGGACATTGTGGGACCTACTTTAAAAGCGTAATCCAGTAGAGAGAGAGAGGGAGCGAGAGAGCGCACCTGATTGGCTTAAGGAAAGAGGAGGAAAGAAGTGGAAAGGCAGATGAGGTGAGAGTGAGAGGCAGTATGGGAAAACTTATCTGTGAGAGAGGGAGAGCAACAAAAGAGCCGAGTCTCTAGAGAGCCTAGAGGGGTGAATGTGGATTGGAGAATGGAAAAGAAACGGGTGTCTGCGGGAGGTGCAAAAATCAACGAAGTAAAGGCAAAGGTTGCATTATTTAGCTTTGCAAATAGCCTGAACCTTGTAGTTAGATAAGCGAGATAAATATTTGAGTTTGTTTGTATGTGGGCGCCCGTGCGTCATACACGTGTACATGTGGATATGCGTGTTAACCTGTGCTATGTGTTTGTGTCTGTGCATGTGTTGTGTTGCCATGGAGAGTCATAAGTAATTAGTTGCAAGGTCTCATGGGGCTCAGGTGAGGGGTGAATAAACAGCTAAAAGAGGTAATGCATACAAGAGCCGCCCTTTGTCCTCTGTCTGAGTCTCTGTCTCTCTCCCACTCTCTCTCTCTCTCTCTCTCTCTCTCTACTGATCTCTCTCCCTGTGTCTCTCTCGGTGCCTGCATCTATCTGTCTCTAAGCCCCTCTCCCTCACTCTCTCTTTAGATGCGTTTGTTTGTCATGTTGGGCAGGCCTCGGTGCATTCTGGGATGTGGCATGCAGGCTTCGCTGGTGCCCAGCACCTCATGTGGACAGCGTGTCTTTTATTCTTCCACTCTGTCCGTGTGTTGACAAGAGCTGATGTCCCTAATAAGATTCCCTGCTTAAATCCACCGCTGTAATTACGGATCTAATTTCGCCTGATAATTGCTGGCGGGCAATTACATGTATATTTACTGCTGGTATTGTGGAGAGAGCGAGGCTCCGGGTCTCCGGACGTTTGTAGTGGTGGATAATGGCAGCGGCGCATAATACGCTAGTACTTTCATCATCAGCATCGTCGTCTTCATCTTACTGCAGCCACATCAAAGTGCCAGTCATGTAGAGGTGTGTGTGTGTGTGTGTGTGTGTGAGTGTGTGTGTGAGCAACTGCATGTGCGTTGTTCTGTGTGCATCTCTGTGCAAGGGTTTTTCTGTATTTGTGTGTGTGTGTTTAAGTAAGCCTCCAGGCTGTCTGATGTAGGGACTGTGTGTGTGTGTGTGTGTGTGTCTGTGTGTGTCTGTGTCTGTGTGTGTCTGTGTGTGTCTGTGTCTGTGTGTGTCTGTGTGTGTCTGTGTGTGTGTCTGTGTGTGTGTCTGTGTGTGTGTCTGTGTGTGTGTCTGTGTGTGTGTCTGTGTGTGTGTCTGTGTGTGTGTCTGTGTGTGTGTCTGTGTGTGTGTCTGTGTGTGTGTCTCTGTGTGTGTCTCTGTGTGTGTCTCTGTGTGTGTGTGTGTGTGTCTCTGTGTGTGTGTGTGTGTGTGTGTGTGTGTGTCTCTGTGTGTGTCTCTGTGTGTGTCTCTGTGTGTGTCTCTGTGTGTGTCTCTGTGTGTGTCTCTGTGTGTGTGTGTGTGTGTGTGTGTGTGTGTGTGTGTGTGTGTAAAAGCCTCCAGGCTGTATGCCCAGGCTGTGTAATGATGTATGGCTGCTCCGGTAGGCTGCAACTCACTTGAGCAGTAGCATATCACAAACTCTTATTGCTTTGTTAATTTAAATAGGTGCATGCATCATATTCCTACAGCCCACCCAGAACACAGGGCAGAGAGGGAGAGATGGGGAGGGTGAGTGAGAAGGGAGGAAAGGAAAGGAGCCCAAAGGGCTTTTTAATAGCCAGTGAGATCAATCCACTTTTCTGTGATTTGACTGAATGACTTCTACATTGTGTGTGTGTGTGTGTGTGTGTGTGTGTGTGTGTGTGTGTGGTCTGTAATGAGATTGCTGCTACAGAGCAGTTAGCATTTAATTTCACAAGTAATAATGACTATTATGTCTTCTCTTTTTGAACAGTCTCTTCCACTCTCTCTTGCCCTCCTTCCCCTCTCTCCTAGTCTTTAGTTTCTAGGTATGTTTGTGTTTCTTACAGTATTCTCAACCACTGCCTCCCTGTAACTAATATTTCTGCTCTTTTTCCTCTTACCTCTTCTTGAAGTGCTCTGTCTGCCATGGCCATTCACTCTTATTTTAAAATGTTTTGGGGGTTTTTTGTATGAAACGGTCTTCATTGTACGTGCATGCTATTTTTTTTCTTACATCGCATCGTTCGCTCTCAGATAACCATTGCACTTTCATATTCTTTTGAAAGCAGACTGAATGTCAGTCATTAGTGTAGAAGGTCATTTATTCAAATAAGCTGATCATGGCATCCTAGCACTCCTTCCTAAAATCTCATTTAAATTGTAAGTTTCTCTTTTTTAAAATTATTATTAATTAATTTTTGATTTTTACACAATTGATTAAATACAGTTAAGTAGATGTTATAAACAAAGCAAAACATGAAACAGGAGCATCCTTGAGAGAGGAAAAAAAAAAGTAACAAAATAACAAATTCACATTCTGCACACTTTACCACATACAGTATAACTCTCCATACTGCACTTCCCTTCATCAAACCCCTTTCAGTTATATACCACCTGGATTTACTAGTGGCTTCCACTCTAAGGAATATTGACCATTTAGTTTAATATTTATGAAATCGGAAGGCAAATACTCTTAACAGGCCTCTGAATTTTTATAAACGAAAGGTAATTGCCTTTGATCACTGAAGCTTATTGCTTGTGAGGAAGTATTTTGAATATCCCCCTATACCATGGACTAACAGACAAGGGAGTCTCTCCTAGCCTGTTATTGGGAATACACTTCCTAGCCAGGAGTAGTCATTTGACAAGAAGTTTATGATGCATCAAAGGTAGGAAGGCTATTTTGGAGGGAAGCACCAGTAGAAATGAGACCAGATATCTCTTTAGTTTTATGCTGAGAATTTTGCCAGTTTCCTGAGCAATGAATTTCTAGAATCTTGATATGCGTGTTCTTTACCAAGAGTAATGAAAACATGTTCCTAAAATTGTACTGCATTTAACACACACAGTTGAAATACTGTGGTCAGTTTTATTCATTATCAGTGGTGTTATATGCAGTTTATACAGCATCTTTATTCATCATCATTGGTGTTGTATGCAGTCTATACCACATTTTTTTAACCTAAGTCATATACAAAGACAAGTAGTTGTCGAGGCCTCGGCAGCCGGCTACCATTGTAATCTCTGGTCATGTTATCAAAGTCCTTCTCTCATCTGCCAATCACACCACTTCCTGGTACTGTGGACCCTGAGAAAGTGTAAATGAGTAAAAGTTTGAGATGAAATGAGCTGCACTTGTGTTAATAAAGAAACTTTCTATAGGAGTATAAAAGATGCTGTATAGACTGCACATAACACCAGTGATATTGAATAAAGATGCTGTACAGAGGGGCTGTCCAGTAATGGTTGTAATTGAGTAGTTGTATAATCAAGAATTTTTGAGAAAAGCCATAGTGATCCAGCTTTGGAATATCACATTTTTGTTGTAGCTGCTGAAAAGACATCATAGTGTTGGTCTGCAATAAGTCCCCTATCACATAAGTACCCTTAGAATGTCATCCATCAAAAAAGGTAGACTTTATACCAGGAACAAAAAGTACATTTCTTGTGAAAGCCATATTACTGTAAGTGTTTGGTTGGGTAGTTGTTTCTGATCATGATTTTGGCCAGCTTTCTTTAAAGTCTGTCAAAGTTGATTTGATCTTTATTAGACTCTTACTCTGTTTGAGCGTCTACCTGCTCTGTGGACCCACTTTTACTTCTTTCTCTCTCTCTCTCTGTCTCTTCCTCTGTCTCTTGTGAATATGGGCTGCTGTCCTGTTAATGTGCCTCCATGCCATCTTCCTCTATCTTTTCATTCATGGCCTCGGGGGTTTGTTGTAATCGTGGTTGGACAACGTTTGGCATTGTACTCTCCCTAACAAAAGAGGGTTCAGGTGCTGAGAAATGTTCATATAAACCTGCTTTTCACCAGGACCCTCTAGTTGAAGGACGCATATCCCCCGTTCAGCATGCAGGGTTTTTTTTTTATTGTATTGATTTTTTTTCAATGGCAATGTAACAAAATAAAATATCTGACACATTTTTTAGAGATGGGGTCTTTGTTTTTCTTTTGTCTCTATTCTGTTCTTCTGATCTTTTGTATTCCATATGTTCTTTCTGTCCTTTTACCTTCGGTTTTCTAACAAATTCATCTGTATGTTCCAGGATCCCCCTGTGCTACCCACTGGTCACTTCAGTGAGAAGTTTGTAGACTTCATAACACAGTGGTGAGTGAGTGGATGTGATTTCAGTGTGATTGAAAACATGTCAAACGTGCTTCAGTGGTTGAAGTTCAGTTCAGTCGACATACTGCTTTTCGGTTTGTGTTGACGATGATCCACTGTTTTGCCTATTAGACCAGATTGGCATAGTAACAGTTTAGAATTCAGGACACACAGGAACATCATCATTATTTTTACCAACTGATGTGCCACAGAAGTCGTAAACCTGTGTTAACATAAAAGTGAATGTCTTCTTTACAGGCAACTAAGATGTTGGGATATTATAGAAAAAACATTGGGAACTCCTGAAAACTAGACCATATTGACCCAGCCGAGAACAATCCTTCAACTGCCAACCCGGTTTAGTCTAGCAAAGCTGCACAATGTGGTTTCTATTGCAGTGTCAACCCAACTTTACACAAATGAAAATATTTACACTATCCTGCCCCATCTTCCATAAAGGCACACTCTTGTGTGCTCTGTTCCCTCCCTAGTTGTGCCCCAAGTACCCACAATCCTCAGGCCTCCTCTCCCTCACTCCCTCTGCTGCACCTGTGGGCTCTGTGGCAACAGCCAGATGGGCGGGGACTTGTTTTACGCTGTTGTTTACCCCCCTCTGCCTTATTTATACAAACAGGTCACCAGGCACTGTTGTCCCAGAGTTTGCTCCTATTATTAGCCTTGTTCTTGGGGATGCTTCATTTGTCATGGCCCAAACAGCCCCTGTGTGCACCTCAATGTCCCTGTAATCCTTCCTATCTCTTATATGGGTCAGCTTGACTGATTTACCCCCAGCTCTGGGTAGATCTGTGCCAAGGAGAGCCGCTAATTACTTACTTACCTTTCCCACTAGCTAACAAGGATGGGCTGCTTTGCTATGGCTCTGGCGCAGGGCAGGGATGAAAGCAGGGGTGACCACACTGTTAATAGCACTGACAATAACCATTATGAATTCCAAGCTTGTTGAAGCTTAGTTGCAGGTCCTGATCAGTGAGACTAAATGTTACAGCGATGGCCGATTCTTTTCACGTCCTTGTACTGTTTTTGCGGTGCATTAAAAAAATACGAGCAGTAGAATTCTCCACTGAGCCATGGCTGTGTGCGTTTTACCGTGGACTTTCTTTTCTCTCCACAGCATGAGAAAGCAGCCTAAAGAACGCCCCGCTCCCAATAACCTCATGGTGAGTCCATGCCCTTTAGGCTATATTTAAAAAAGATTTTTAAAGGGGCTCTTCCTACTCCCCTAAACAAACAAACAGCTTTGAGGAAAGAGTGGCGTGTCAAAACTCTATTAGAGATGATGGAATCAGTGATTAAGTGTGGGCCACAATTTTATAGGTGGTATTAACTCCACATTCAGTGTGGTGGTGTTGAGACCTTGACTCATGAGATCACCACAGATTAGATAATGGAGAGACCTGTGGGCTCCTGGCCCAACCAGCCTAAATAGAACAACCTTTGGTGACCTTCCAATCCATGCTTCAAGTACGTCCTTCTTGGTCACATCCAGAAGGTGCAGTAGAGCTCTGAGAGCCAAAGGAATGAGACTTTGTATGCAGAGTTTAACTGCATGCTTATTCACTGGGCACGGTCATTCTATAGATTCTGTGATCTCACACAATTTCACAATGCTGTCATTTCACACAATGAAACATGAAGGTCAGAACATCGGGAGACTGAGAGAGATGAAAAGCAGCAGAATTTTAGGCAAACACAGACCCATTGCTTTGACTTTATGCTCTTTGTCCTGTTCAAACATACAATAGCAATACAGGTATAAAGAGACTTGACCGTCACTCAGATATTATTGAAAGTCTAATGTATAATTAATTTTAGTAGTTGTTGGACAAATCAGGAGTGGGGTGTGGTTTAGCCTAGTCTGCACAGTCCATCGTGTTTCGCTGAGCTTGGAGAACCAGGCAAGCTGCCTCGCCAATGTGTACTTTGTGTCCTGCTCTTTGGAACCAGGCCTTATAAACCAAACACAACACTTTGGGAGTTGGGGGAATTGTCTATTCCTTGCCTGTGCCATGCCAATTTTTGGGTTGCTTGCTTGCTTGGTTGGTTGGTCTTGTTTTGTTTTTTAAACAAGTGAGTTTTTCCGTTCTAACCTCTAGGTCTATTTGTTCTGTTTTCACCTCGATTTATCGTTCAGTCTTCACATTTTTGCCAGGCTTTGATGATGAATGATTATAAAAAGCCTCAGTTAGCGATCATACTGTCCCTGGACTGTGTCCTGGAGATGAGGCACAGAAACCACTTTGTCACTCCGGGTTTGTTTGTTTGTTTGTAACACCATATTGTCACCATAATTTGTCATGGCCGTGAAGTGCCATAATTACAACTGTCCTCTCCCTTTAAATGTCTTTTATTCACCCCTTGTTCTTCTGACAGTGCAGGTAATATTCTCTTGCCAGACTTGGACTTGGGTTTTCCTCATCGCTCTTCTAGTCTGTACAAGTTTCTACAGTGGGAAGATATGTGTCCAATTCCCACCCTGAGCTCTGTGATTGCTGTGGATACCCTTTTGTATGGACTTAATGAGAACCGCTGATGGAACATTAGCAAGGTTTTTAAAGGCTGTTAGCACAGCCAAGTCTGTTTCAGCACCATGGACAGCAGTACAATCCGTGCGTATGGGTTCATGAATGCTGGAGTGTTCGTGTTAACGGTAGAGTGCAGTATGGTTATGAGACCGTGTCATCTGACACACCAAGGAGGAGCAACACAAAAGAACTACACTTCTGTCATCACTTGTGAGAATGAAAGCAATGTTGATTTAATCTCCCTATTAGTGTTTTTGGAAATTACTTGTCAATGAAGATAGCTGGTGTAATCTCTTTCCTCTCTGCATTTGTGTGAATTAGTCCAGGCCTTTTGTTTACCTCCCCTAAGAGAGATCCGCCATATCCTGTCAAAAGCATTCCACCCAGGTGAGCAATTACTGTATAGCAGGCTAGATTTGCAAGGAACTACACTACTGCATGCATGTGAGTCTTCATAATAGGGTTAGGTTTGATAAGACTCGGCAAGTTCCTGTTCCTCTTTTAGAATCTCAACACTTCTCAGCCGCCTTGAGTGTCATCCATGCTCGAACAGTGATTGTGCAATGATTGACATCTCCCCCTCCCTCTGGTTTTCTCCCATTGTCACTAAGCTTTTTAGCACCTTTAACCCACCCACCCACCCATCAGCGGCGCATCCTGGCCCCTGAGGGGCGTGCGGGACCGCGAGCCCCAGCTGCAGCAGTTGATGCAGTTGGGAACAAAAGAACAAGGCCGCCCTGCATCATGGACTATGGCTGTCCACTTTCCCGAAATCTGTAAGGGACATACACAGCCTCCCCCTCCCCGAGATGGCATTATGACTAGAGCGCTGGTTCGCGTCTCTCCGCGTGGGTTTGTGTGCTCGTGGGCATGCTTGTGTGCGTGCACGTGTAAGGTGATGCAGTCCTCAGGGGGCCAGCCCTTTAAGAGCCACGCAGCCTGCTGAAAGCCTGTGGCCTGTGACTGAGGCAGCGTGATGAGAGGGCCCTCGCAGCCCTTTGACATAGCTCTGATGACTTGTTTACACATTAGCACGGCAAGGAGTCCCGCGAGGGCGATCCTGCCTTTTAGCCTGCTAACGTTGTGGCTTTCTGGATAACCCCCCAAACCACCCCCCAACCCTCTGAGGAAACAGACTCCACACAGTCCTCCCGGCCACAGAAACCACACCCCTGTCAGAGCACAGCTATCAGAGCAAGTGGCCCTGCTGCTAATCAGTGTTTTAATCTCCTGAATCAGTTCTGGGAAAGGTTGGCTCACATAGGTTTTTATTGTAAGGAGTGTTGGTGAATTAGCTGCTCTTTGGTTCAATTGTCCTGAAAATAGTTCTGTGCCAGAGGGATATTGGCGGGGGTGTGAGAGTGTGTGTGTGTGTGTGTGTGTGTGGTATTTTCATGCGAGTGTGACGAGCTGGCATGCTGGCTAAAGCTCTGGGTAAGCCTTCCCCACGCTTTTGTAATCTGTGGGGGGGGGGGGTTATTTCCATGCAACTGCAGCACAAGCAAGCATGCTGGCTACAGCTACGGGTAAGCCTGCCCTGTCCTTCTGAACGTTGCATGTGTGTCTTGGGGGAGGGGTTTTTGTTCAAGTGCATGCAGTTACAGGACAAGCAGGCGTGCTGGCTGCAGCTCTGGGTAGGCCTGCCCAGATCTTTTGTAATCTAGACGAATAGTCTTTCCCTTGGTGACTGTTGAATTAAGAGATCAGCGTTCATGGAGCTATAGCCTAGTCTGAACATGCACATACACACACACTCGTGCACACGTCTCTCTGTATCCAGTGGGAGTATGTCATTAGTATGCAAATCTGCAAAGACCTAGTTATAACGCTGACCTATTCACCTTTCTTACTCTGTGTGTCTCTCTCATGCTCTTTCCCTGCTCCAGTATAAGACACACACATATACATGCACACAGTGACACACATTGCACTCCACCAGTGCTGTTCTTTAACACATTCTAATGAGGTGATGACCAACCACTTGTTATAATTGCTTTAGACTCCTTTTAATTTTCAAGCTTATTAATCATATGTAGAGTTATTTAAAATAGCATAAATTAATCTTAGATTAAAAAGCCTATCACAGACTCGAAACAATTAAAGAGTAAGGTGAGATTTCCCTTGGGTTTGGCAGTTTTATTTTAATGGAGAATTCAGGTGATTATCACTTTGATATGGCGCTGTGATTAATGTAGCCACACTTTTAAATGAGATTTTTCCATCTGACGGCAGAGAGGTAAGCAGGAGCTGATAATGACCTAACTAAAGGAGCATTTATTCTGCCTTTCCTCTCTTAATAACTTCCTCTACATGGGTGCGATGTTAGCAGCAGGCGGGTTAATTAATGAAGGTGCCGCTCCTGGCATGCTCAGACACACGTGCACGCCTATGCTCTCCTCACTCGCGCATGCATGCACACATGTGCGCGTGCGCGTGCACACACACACACACACACACACATGACAGAGAGGGACACACAGGTGGAGGGGTGTGTGTGTGAGAGTGTGAGAATGTGGGTGGCCTGTCTGTGAGTGCAGCCCTACAAGCAGGTGACTGGCGAAGTTCTGATTTATTGCAGCTTGTCGTCGTGCAGCTATGCGTGAACATGCGTCTAAATGCACGTGTTTGCTCCGAATGATCATTGACACTGTGTGCACATGCGTTTTGTTTTGTTTTTTTTCTTCCTCACATGCCTCTGTGAGTGTCCTATCCCCTGTCCTTGACTCTGACTCTTCCTGATCATGCTGAAAGCCCTCCCATTCTCCACTTTGGGTCAGTAAAAACGGTCGCTCTATGGGGTCAAACCCACGTCCGGGTTGACGGGGTCACAGCGGAGAGCTGGGTTCAGCGGCGGAGCTGCATATTGCTCGTCTTCATCTGGGCCCGGAGCTGGTGTCGGCTGGCGAGGCCACGCTCGGGCCGGGTGATGGATGAGACACGCACCCGGTGCAGCTCGCCCTCAGGACGGGCCTCTCCTGAACTCAGAGCTGAGAGTGATTAACCTCGCCGTGGCACCGACAGAGCTCACCATTAGCAGGACAGCACGATTGATGGTGCTGCTCTGTCCTCATACAGAGACAGAGAGAGAGAGGGAATGTGTGCGTGAATGTGCATGCACGCGTCCGTGTGTGTGTGTGTGTGTGTGTGTGTGTGTGTGTGTGTGTGAGGTGGGAAAAAAGGGAGAATCAATGTGTTGATCTTGAATGACGTGGTATAGGTGAGTCCAGTGGCGGTGTGTGATATAAAATGTACATTTTTTTTTTAAGTGAAGAAACAAAAGAATTAAGAAAAGTACTTCCTGGTAAAGGTGAATCTTTTCAGGAGAGACTTCTTAAAGAATTTTTGAGCAAGATTTAGATTTCTGCATAGATTTTATGAGGCATGCTGCTTCATACTCTGGAAATCAGTTCTGCTTTCATTTTAAGGAGCTCCTCGATCATTTCCCTTTCACTTGGTATCTACTTGTACAGTTTAGGGGTGCGCCTCTGCCAGAAACACTACACCAAACAAAGAAAGTAAGCAAAGGGCCCATTGATTTCAACAGCACCATCTGTAATTGCCACTTTGTCCCTAAAGATTAAAGTCCCTGTAGTAAGTCTGTACCCGTCCAGCCAGTGATGAGCCCTGCAGAAGCTTCTGACTAATAGCAATTTAGGCATTGAGCAATGTAGCATGTCTGCACCGGCACTGCCCATGGTGCTGGTGGGTGTCTTACTAGAGGTTAAATTCTGCCAGTCCCTCCAGAGGTCTCAGAATAGTTGCTGTTTGGCCATTGTCTATTTGTGGAATAGCAATGCTTTCGATTTTTGACGCCATCTCATTTTTCAATACTATCTCAAACAGTGTGCATCTCTCCAACAAAGTTGTAATGGACCTGAGTTGGTCCATATCTCTAACTTCTCTCCCTTGCTCTTCTTCACTTTCTGTTCTGCAGGACCATCCCTTTATTATGCAGTATGACGATGGCAACACAGAGGTCGTGTCCATGTGGGTCTGTCGCAGCTTGGAGGACCGCAAATCCCAGCAAGCTCAGGGGCTAATGTAAGGAGCCATGGAAACAATGAGGGCCCATGGGAAATAGAGCCCATTCTCCTTCCATCTTTAAGCCTCCACTGAGTCCATTGGGGTAAACGGCTGAGCTTACTTGAAGGCAACTACCCCACTCCATCCACAGAGCCCATAAGATGACCCGAGAGAGATTATGAGCATTTCAGTACAACCACTGGCTCCTGTAGCCTTAACTCTCTAACTCTAACTATAGCTTTGTTTTCTATATAACTGTGTTTGTTGAATTCTTATGTGGATTACAGTGTGAATGTCTGAGAAGAATGGTCTCCTTAGAGTCTTATCACTCCAAAACTCTTGTTGTTATTCATGCATTTGGAGCAAGCAACAAAGTCTCTTTAAACGGTTGTCCCTTTCCTCCGTTCATAGAACAGAATAGACTGGCACAAATACGGCACAGTCCTAGTTTGATGGCAGCACCCAGTGAGGCAGTGCTGTGAGTGGCATCATTGGCAGAGGGTGTTGTGGCGAACTTGGCTGCCCCCCCTACGTCTGCCTCTCCCCTTGCCTGTAGGTCAAGTGTAGTTCGTCAGGCTGAATTAACCCTGAACAGTATCTGCCAAGCACTGACCTAGGCACACTGAGCCCTGCTGTAGCTTCTTATGTAAAGGGTTAGCATGAAGCTCAGCCATGGCACATTTCACCCTGGGTAGTTAACGTTACTACAGTGATGATAAAGGATTTGCTACAGGTATCAAGATAGCATACCATAGCAGGGCAGTATCTTAGGACCTTTTCCCTCTAGAAAGAATCAGCATGTTAATATACTTCAGTGGTGACTAAATATGGTAATATATACATTAACTTGGACACTGGCTGAATGACCGGCCATTTTGCATAGTAGACATTACTGCCATAGTGCTAATCTGCAAGACCTTCAGGAGCTTCAGTACTACCAAATGGTGAGAAGGAAAAAAAAAAAAGATTTAAAAAAAAAAAAATAAAGAAAGAAATTATATATATATATATATATATATATATATATATATATATATATATATATATATATATATATATATATATATATATATATATATATATATATATATATCTCTCTCAGAGCCATCATTGATGCAAAACCACAGCATTTTTCATATTCATGCTAATATTTTAAATGGAGATTAGTGATAGATGCAGTTATTACAGCCACTTTTTTTACTCTGTCGAAGTATGCACATTAGAGACCAGTATGTGAATACCAAAACAAAATGACTCAAATATAAGTGCTGACCCCACTTATCTGTTAGGAGCGTGTGAGACACATGCATCCCCCCCCTCCCTCCCTACTCCAGCATGTAATCATTCCTCAGCAGGGGGTAAATCATTTCTGCACACTATTCTATTAACCACTGACAGCTGCAGACTAACATGGCTCATATGTTACAGATGCGTCAGCCCACCACATCTGCCTGTTAGATTAATACTGCATGGGCCACTTAAACATGTTTTGAAGCCATTATGTACTTATTTGTAGTTTTTTCATTTGTTTGGGGTTTTTTGTACAGTATTACTTTATAAAATATATTTTTTCCTTTTGTTTATTAGTTTTTGACATGTTTAGGTATTTAGAATTCATTGTACTATTTTACATGCGTGGAGAGTTGTTTTTTAAATCTATTATTTACACAATTCCAGTGAAGAACATGAGAGTCAATGTAGCAGAGTCTTGTGTGCTATGGTAAAATTATCTACTTTGGGGGGAAAAAAAAGATATTCCTAATTAAACTGCTGCCAAATTTTAATTGACCAGAAGTTCATGTATCATATGTGTTTTTACGAAGATTTTGTTTTCAAGGGAACATTTCATCCTTAACCTCCAGACCCAGCAACATGGTTTTCAGCTCCTGCTCCTTTTTCTTTTTTTAAATAAACATTTTTGTGATGTGCAGAATCAGGTTCTCCTGTAAGATCTTGTAGGCATGGCTCAACCAGGTCACTTAGCCTTCTGTTAATGCTGCCAACTGACCCTTGGTGCATAATGTACTTGCTATGGAGGCTCACCTTAGAGTTCTGCTAAGTAAATGAAAATCATTAAAAACTTGTGTCTGCTGATGGTGTCTTATAAACACTTCATTCCCTTAATATAAAAGAACAGGCTGTTTATTCAAGCCTATTAAAAGGCTCTTTTAATGGTTGCAGTAGAAAATGGTTATTCTGTGATGAAATCCAAAGGCATCCTGTACCTTTTTTAAAGTGTTTGTTTATGCATCTTAATCCATTTGTGTATGTGCAAACAACAAAGCCTGATCATTATTGTGAGAAGCGCCAAGCGCCCCCCGCCCCCCCATCGGTTGAAATGGTATCAGCATTGCTTTGCTCCAGGAAACGCTTGGGCTAAAACAAGACATTAGGGTTAATATAAAATACAGCAAAGTTTAAAGTCAGCTTGTTCTCTTCATGTTCAGAAACAGTCTGCTTAGTACAAAGAACAACTTTTACATCATTGCATGTCTTTTTATTCAAGAGTTGATGTGTTTGTGAGAGGTTTTTCAATGCAGGATGTTTTATGGAGATACTAAGCTTTCTCTGGACTTTCATGCTGTCTAGATCATACAGAAGTTTTTTTTCAGTATCACATTGATTGCAAAGGGGGTGTTGTATGTGTGCGTATTAATGCTTACTCTGATCTTTTTTTTCTATGTCAGATAAAATGCATTAGTCAAGAGTGACCCACTGCCATTCTATAGCCTAATTAATTTATTAATGTAGACCTGGTCTTCTATATCTTATACACTGGCAATTCACCGACTTAATTTATCTGCATATGTTACACTAGCAGGTTATGCAGTAAGTTCTACAGCTGAAGCGGGTAATGCTGCGAGAACGTGCTGTGTTTCCACATGAGCTTTCCGAAAACCCAGTTTATGTGTTCTTGATCTGAAAGTGACGGACTTTGCAGCTTTCCTGTACATACGTTATTTAAGCAAAAAGCTTTCGGTAAGTGTGTAGGTTGGCCGGTCTTATCGCAAACATTTACTTTGATATGCGACTACAAGTTGGGTATCTGGGAGGGTGTTCTGTTACACGGCTCATTATCACATGTTCTCTGGCCATGTGGAAAGGGGCGTCGAGGCCCTGTTTTCGCATTGCTGGTCTCCGGGGAGAACTTGTGACAAAGTGACAGGCGACAACCCGAATCGAAAGCCCTTCTCTGGACGTCAGCGTGCGTTGACCTGGGTTTCTGTAAAATTGTAATAAAAGTGTAAATTACTCCAAATGTGTACAATCTAATTAACAGATGGATCTGGGGTATTGTCTCGCACCAATGTTGCCCAAATTAATTGAGTTACTAATTTAATAAAAGGTAGAACAGTCGTTTCGCAGCTCCGTGGCGCGTGCGTTTGGTTGTTTTGTAACTTGCTAAAAGAGTAAAAAGGACCGACTTGAAGGCACACAGTGTAGTAATCATTGCACTAACTGGTCGTATTCCCCGATGCTGCCGGGGCATTGGTTTGGGTTCTATTGCCTCGTGACCTTTCTCGGAGCAGTCCAATTTGATTAGCGCGTGGGCCGGACGAACTGAGCCAGACCTGTTCACTGCCATTACTGAGATTCCTTTATCAATGTTCAGTAATTAAAATGTCACCACTTAATTTTCAGAGCACGGACAGCCTCGTACAGCAATCTTTTCCTAATAAAAACAGTAATCGAAACGCTATTTTCACTCGAAACAAAAAGGTTGCGCCAGGCGACTTTAGAGTGTCAAGTCGACAAAGATCAATATGAAAGAAGCTGATTGATCTAGCTCTAAAGTGGAATTTATTGGGGTCATGGTTTTAGACGCTGCTGATATAACCGTTACTGTAGAACATTGGTTTTCAACTGATACGTTTATTAAACGTCTCCCTCTGAATTACTCTGTCACTGATTTATGTGCCAATCTCTTCAATGACCTCCAGAACTAGACCTTGTTTTTTATGTAACCCGGTTTTAATGTTTTCCCTTAGTTCATCTCAAAAATGCGTAAGTGAATCTGGAATCACTTTCCTGGATTGTTTTAAGATATTTTCTGTCCTTTCGCAGATCATGCTTCTAGACATTTTTTATTAATTTACGGTATCCGTCTTCCGTGTGTAGATTACTTTAAATGAAGCTATGGTACAAATTCATGACCTGTGCAAGTGATGTTCACTGAACCCGCCGAAGCAGCAAGTGGCCGTAAGGAGACGCGAGTGAAATGGCGTGCAGGGTTGATATGAAGAGTGCGGATAGAGTTCCTGTCTCCTCTACCCTTCTCCCTCTGCGCTCTGGGGAGGGTACTCCTTCCTCCAACCGTCACAACACTCCGAAGAGAAGATCTCAAAGCACTGTTTAGACCACATCACGTCATGTTGTGCTTCTCCATCGCTCAGTTATTTTCAACACTCCCCACCGACTGCTAGAAACAAGCTTTCTGACATTAACTGTTTCTGTCCAATTAAAAACACTAAAAGATGGACTGGGTATATCTGAGAGAGCGCAGTGGTCCAGACAGGAGCTGGCCTGGTAAAGCTGGGCTGACTGAGCCGATGGGATTATTCTTTTGAATTCCTCAAAAATTTACCAAAACATGTTGTCATTCACTTTGAAATAGTATGAAGACCACACAAAATGAAATGTTTTCCGGGGGAAAATAATCTGCGCACTATGGATGCTGGGCTGATAAATCTTATTTCCATCGCAATTTCTTAATGTCACACATTTAGACCAGAAAGGTTAGTTATATTTAGAATAGTCACCGAGTTACCTAGCACGACAACCGTGGATTTGTCATTTTGGCTACACATAAACTCTAAAAACTATTCGGCGGTATCTTTTAAAATAAATTTTAATTATAATATCATAACATGACCTATGAATAGTCTAAATTAATTAAAGGACTTTTTCCTTGGTCGTTGCCATGCTATAGCTACAACCCTGTATTGTATCGCTAACTGGTTCATTCATGCACATGTAATGTAATATATTAATGAACTATTAATGGCATATGCTTCTGAAATACAATATTTATCATATTGATTAAAATGTTACGTAAAACAGCCATTGATTATTTAAAAGCATGTCATGGAGTGTTGTAAACAAAATGATTTAAAGTTAAATATTAACCTAGATGCTGTTATTTATGAAGAAAATAGAGTAGCACATCGACACCAAATATAGCGAAGGCTACATGTTAATAAATAAGAGTTTAGACTTAATCTATTGTATGGGAAAACTCGGTGACGAAAAACTCTGGCATATTTATGCAACTATATTGCTCTTTATTGTCTAGGCAAGAGAGTAAGAAAACAGGGTGTATCCACGGGGATTGAAAGGGCTGACTAAAATTTCTGCTGGACGGCCTGATTAAAGGCGCGCGGTGTGTCGAGTGGTCGCTTGCTCTAGCTGCGCCAGCCTTTAATGAGTGTGTTGTAGGACACGTGAGACCCTGTCTCTCCGCCATAAACGGTAACAATGCCGTAGTCAGTTTGAGCTCTAAATAATTAACAGGAAAGGAATAATTACAGTATAAAATTGTAATTATTGTTAGGATAGAGCGAAGCCTCTTGATTGTGAAAGAGGACACGGTCGGAGCAGGTCGGGTTAAAGTTTCCCTCTCCATCAATATTGCATTAAGCTTACCCGGTAGCCCCTCAGCGACAGGGCACGCGGCGGCGCTTGGCTTTTTCAACTCTCCCATGTATGGTCGTGACGCCATTCCTACTGAAATCTAAAAGTAATAAGTTACTGACAATACAATATATCAAATATAGCTAATAGTCACCTCCAAGAATTTTATAAACTTCCTAACTAAATCCAAACTTGGACTTATTGTATAAACTTTAAAATATAAATAAACAGGTTGTTATTTTGAATTTGTCAAACTGAGTATCTTAAATCAGTCATCACAAGCAAGCCACGTGTTCGTTACGCACATGCTGCGGTCAGCACTGCTTTAATGTAATATACAGTATGTTTAGCCTCATCAAAACACCATAGCCTTAGGGCGTTCTTGGACGCCGTTAACTCCATTTTGATTGCAACTATTTAAACCTGGACAGTATGATTAATTACAGTGCATTCAAAAGGTGTTTGTAGGAGTCCTCAGTGTAAGAGGGAATCCAGAAATTTGTAGCATTTTGTCCTGTATTAAATGCAACACCTAGTTTCACCCAGAACAGTCGCCATTCTTCGATGTAAAATATAATCTTAAACATCTATATGATACATTTTACCTAAATGAACGGTTAGATCAAATTCTTCGCTTGTGTTTAGTTTGACAAATCTTCTTTCATATTCAAGTAAACGTGAGTGACAGTGTAGCTTTTTTTTTTTTTTCCACGTGTTGTGCTGCAGCTCGTATCTCGTGTCGCCCTACTAAGTCACCCACCCTTTCTGAGAAGAGGAACAGTTTTCCACTTTCATGTTTTAAACTGCAGATGGCAACTTCGTCAGACTGGATATCTCTACGTCAAGGCTTAGTGGGGTTAACTGAAGGGCATTGATCAGGTTCTAAATAGTTAATATGGTCATATAGGGTTCCACCACTTACCTCTGTCTATTGCTCTAATATATCACTGTTTGTACATCCTATCCGCTCTCACTGGCTTGTGTGTTAAACAAATGTGCATCATTTACCTAGGGTCTAACATGTGACAGGAGACAGCCGCGTTGTCCATGGGACCACAATAGCAGTTTAGGCTACTCGCCCAGGGACGGGTTGCCTAGGGGCAAATTCTCAATGCAAATTCGTAATGAATGTCTGTTGTCTGATTACCACATGTCAGTATGCGACGCTCAAAAATTAACATGAGTTCTTAGAATAGAATTGGTCTCACTTAGAGGGGACTCAGGTGCACACGGATTAATTTAAAGTAAGAAATGCTCATTTGTAGGGATAAGCCTTGTTCTGTGATCTATGGGCTTTGTGCAATTATTTAGCAGTGTGCAATGATTTTATTATTATTATTATTATTGTTGTTGTTGTTGTTATATTTTATCTATCTATCTATCTATCTATCTATCTATCTATCTATCTATCTATCTATCTATCTATCTATCTATCTATCTATCTATCTATCTATCTATCTACATTGTCTGTCTGGAAGCTGCTGCATTGCTATCCTGTGTGATGATTGGCCACGACTCTTGGCCGTGAATAGTTAATAACACAAGCGGGCTTGTACTCTGTGGGTGTGCCTTCCATTATTTTTGGCGTTCCCTCTGTTCGAATACTACGCGTTCAGTCTGATAAGAAGTGGCACGAGCTCCCGGCCTGCCATGTGGCCACTGGTCTTTCGTTGCTTGCACACCGGACGAGCGCTAAACCGGATGGAGATTTCTGCCCTACTCTGAGATAGATTATCGACGGACACGCAAAAGGAGAGAGAACGCAACTCTTCAGCTTCTCGTTGAGCGTTTTTTACATCTGGGGAACGTTTCGCTGTATTACCTATTTGTACAAATTTGGCGCAACAAAACTTATTCAAAATTGCCTTCGTTTCGTATTGAAAAGGTAAGTTTTAAAAGTGTGATCTGAATAGGCATTGTTATACATGTAATTGCTTCGAATCATCAAATTTAATTCTGTTTATCAGAGTTCGCCCACATACTGAAACGAACGCAACGGTATTATAGAGCATTATGGAGTAAATAAAGCTAACAAAGCCAAACAATTGTGGTAACTGTTAGGTAACATCTGATTGTAACGGACCATATTTAACTAGGCTAAATACAAACATATCTTTTTGTAATCTCTTAATTATAAAAAGATGAGTTTTATTGACAGATCAAAGTGTTCTATAATTACAAACAAAGCAAGGCGGTGTTTCCCAAAAGCATTGTAAAATAAAGATCATCTTTAAATGATAGCGTGAGTATCACTCGAGCTCACTCTCTTTCTCGCTCTCTCATTTAACATTACGATGATCTTGAGAAACGGGGTCCAGATTAACAGTTCATTTTCTCGTTGGCCACAATCACTGGCGTAGTTTAAAGACCTTTGAATATTCGCTTCGTAAGAGGCGTTTAAGTAATCGCACCAGCCACTGAGCCAAAGTGAAAACATACTAAACAGTGGCTCAGGCAATTAGGTCACGGAGAGAAAGCTTTTTACGATACAGCGTGTTTATCCTTTGTTTTATTTATACGAAACAAACGGGTAGATAAATAAAAGAAAATGAATAACTTAATAACTAAAATTAATTACTTTCGAAAGACCTCTATTTGGATTTATGTATTTGTAATAACACAAAAAAAAATCATGATAAATCATTAAAACAATACGAGTAATTTGTAATTAAATTAAATTCGTAATTAAATACAACACCAACAACAACATAATTAATAATAATAATAATAATAATAAAACAAAACTGGACAAATATAGAGGTGTTTTTATTTTAAAAATTTCCAGGAAACTCATGTTTTCCTGATGCTAATTTTTATCTACATTTTCCACAGACTTCCAGGAATGGAGTCAATAACCAGCCAGCATCCAGCTGGACGAGATGCCAGCTCTTCTCCTCACTCCAAGCAGGACATGCAGCCTTTCTCTAGCAACGGCACAAGTTCATTGAAACCTAATCAAGTGAGTGAGACTTCGCTGTACGGAGTACCCATCGTGTCTCTGGTGATAGATGGTCAAGAGAGACTGTGCTTAGCGCAGATTTCCAACACTTTGCTAAAGAACTACAGCTACAACGAAATTCACAACCGCCGCGTCGCCCTTGGAATAACCTGTGTTCAGTGCACGCCTGTACAGCTGGAGATCCTGAGGCGAGCAGGGGCTATGCCCATCTCCTCGCGACGCTGTGGCATGATCACCAAGCGCGAGGCCGAGAGGCTCTGCAAGTCGTTTATTGGAGCGCACAGTCCTCCTAAGTTACCTGAGAATTTCGCATTTGACGTTTCACACGAATGCGCGTGGGGAAGCAGAGGAAACTTTATACCTGCCAGGTACAATAGCTCCAGGGCCAAGTGCATCAAGTGCACATATTGCAATATGTATTTTTCCCCAAACAAATTCATATTTCATTCCCATCGCACTCCTGAGTCAAAGTACACACAGCCGGACGCGGCTAATTTTAATTCCTGGAGGCGGCATCTGAAACTGACTGATAAAAACTCGTCCGATGACATAAATCATGCTTGGGAGGATGTTAAAGCCATGTTCAACGGGGGTAGCAGGAAACGAACCATGCCGATGAGTGGATCTGAGATGTCATCACCTCTGAAACCACAGGGCTCCGGCAACGTTACGCAGACCAGCTCCCCAGAGGTTCCGCACAAAACCCTACGCTGCGATGATGACCGCGGAAATCTCAGTTTAGCCAACAGTGTGCGCAGCTACCCGGTTATTCCAGTGCCCAGCAAAAGCTTTGGGGTGCTGCAAAAGATCCCGCCGCCCATCTTCCCACACCCGTATGGCTTCTCGGCCTTTGGGTTGTGTCAAAAGAAGGACGACGGCGCGAATGAGCCAAACAAGACCGGCGTGTCAGGCGTGCTTTGGCCCGGGGCAAAAGACAGCCTCTATCCGTCTTTCCCTATGTTCTGGCCCGCCGCGAGCAGTCTGCCTTTGCCATCCTATCAGCAAACACAACCAAAACCGCACGTGGAACACATGGGGGGCCGGCAAAGTGAGACAGAGGGATCCGAGAACGAGCGAGGAGGGAACACCGCTAGAGACGGCCTGTTTGACAGCGAGCGCTGCTCCAGCTCGCACTCACTCAGGAACGATGAGGACAAATCCGGGGATGAGGTGAGGTCAACCGAAGGTCATGCCACTACTCCGCGCAGGATCAGCTACATCTCTGCGTTCAGGCCGGTCATTAAAGACGCAGAGAGCATAGCCAAGCTTTACGGTAACAGAGATGCATATGCCGGGGTACGCTCTGGCTATTTGTCGCCAGACTTTGCGAGCGAGAGTTCCAGCTATAGGTCTATATCACCAGATGCGGACAGTGGAGAAGAACCGGAAGTGGACGTGGAGTCCAATAGAGTGGCAGACGATGACGAGTCTGTTCAGCTCTCCGTGGAGGATCGGGAGAGTCCCGTAAGGGATATCTCGTCTCGGGCTAATTACGAAGACTATCCAGAACCGGAGAGCAGACCCACCCCGCAGGCAGAAGATAGGCAGTTCAGTGAGACGGGATCTTCTGATGAAGACAAACTGAGCAGGCACACACCCAAAAGCAATACAACCCCGATTTATGATGTGAGTATGACAGAGGACGACACTGAAATAAGAGACGGAACCGGAGAACGTCATCAGAGCGAAAAATCATCGGCAACAATTATTTGATAGTTCGAACACATTAGTTCACATTATTAATTATTAAAGATTATTAAAATAATTAAATATTAAAATTAGTGTAATGTCTAATCTGTGATGCTTGTTTCTCTGATTTTCCTTTGTCCTATTAAAGTTGAGCACGTGTTTACTAGTCTTTTTAAAAGGCTGATATAAAATATTGACATAATTGTGCTAAATTGAATGTTAGACGGTCAGATCTCATTTTGGCCTGCGGGTATAAACGTATTTACTGAACGGGTCCCCTGTGACTGTACCGGTTCAACCCAAATTACTCTCTTTGTCATTTCCACTGATAGAATTTTAGTTTCAATCTGAGTAATTTGCCTTAATCTACTGCCCGATGTTCGCGCCTCAGTTGAGGATTTAAACGCTAATGACAACATACCCTCTTCTGTAAGACTAGCAGAATAAGAAGATTACACATAATTGAGGGTCGTATTTATTTGTAATTAGTCGGATAATTTTTGCAGGTGTACACGCATGAAAGGGACACGGCGGGTTCAATGAACACAGCGCTTGTTCCCGCGTCCAAATATCCTCGTAATCGTGAACCAAATGGTAAGATACGCAGGCCTATATTTTCTATATCTTGATTATTGACGATTTATATTTTTTCTGCTGCATTTAAAATATCAAGTTAAGATTTTTTTTTTGAAAGTCCGAATTTCTGTACTTTGAAATGGCCTGTATACAATTTATTTCCTCTTTAGATTCACACAAATTAAATACTGCCTTGGTAGAAGACGAATGTGAATCACAGAAATCTTACCAAGACCAAATTAACGTTTGCAAAGAATCTGCAAGTAAGTATCAGCCCTGCCTCAGCGGTTGTTTCCTGTCATTCGATCTATTTTTCACAGTAATATATTCAAAGGACAGTCTCTGATCTTTGAATTAATATTTTTGCATATTTTAATCTGGAATTATGCTTTCCTTTTCAGTCGACGGTGCACTGCGGACTGATAACAAATTTAAGTTAATCGAAAAAGACATAGAGAACATGGCAAAAGGTAATTCTTTGGCGCTTTATTAATTCGTTTATGTTTTCATTCATTCATTCATTCATTCATTCATTTGTTCCTTTATGCCCTTACGCATTTCCAAAATTATTTTCAGATAAGGTACAGGTTATCAATTTTAATGACATTGTTATTACATTTGTGCTTTATAACATGCGAGCACTACAAATATATAAAGGTTAAAGTTAATGACAAGATAGGTTACAGTTAATATTTACAAGTATTTTCAGATGTTTGTAAACGATTTTAAGGGTTCAAAAATTAGGACCTCGTTAAGACTTACGTTATCGTGAAGAGTGTACAACTGTGGCAAAATACCAACTACGCTACACAGTCATAACCTAATGGGTCCCGTTGTTGGACACAAACGTTTGTAAATGCTCCACTGTCATTGTCATGAGATAGCTGCTTTTTCTTTTGTTATTCTTTTATGTTTAAACAAAAGCGGGTGCGAATTACGTGCATTATACAGAAACGTCCTTGAACTGCTCGCGCAGACGGCCCCATACATTGCCAAGCTCGTTCCATATACAGCCCGGGGCAACGTTCCTAATTATTTTGCAATATCATGCTTGACAACACGGCAACCGCATGTTTTTTTTTTTCTTTAGTAGCTGATCATTTCCTATAAAATGTGCATGTGCAAGAAAATACGTTAAAAGGGTTAAGGTTAGTGTCTTGTTATGATATTAAACGAACGACTGTTATTCATTTCCGAATACAAATGACGTAATTGTGGAAGTGACACAGAGGGACCCAGCTAGGCTGCTGCTGATGGTTTATTTTTGCGTTGTGACAGACGAGCTCCAGAAACAGCTGGTGGAGCAGGTGGAGCTCAGAAAGAAAATGGAACGCGAATTTCAAAGTCTGAAAGGTAAATCAGATCAACTTGCTGGGTTAGCGTGTGAAAGCAAGATTCCTCGAGCGCGCGTTCCATCACAGATGTTCAAGTAATGGACTGACAGACGTACCAATTTTCCGTTAGTGACTCTGTGCATGTTGACTTTAATAGATAATTTTCAGGACCAGATGAAGAGGGAACTGTCGTACCGGGAGGAAATGGTACAGCAGCTGCAGATAGTGAGAGGTGAGTTATAGATATGTGAATGATTTGTTGTAATGAAATCGATATGCCATCTCGAAAATCAACGAAAGAAATCTTTGAAAGTGACACTTGCATATTTCCCATAGTCTATTAGGATAGTCTGATCTGAGACAAACGGTGGAAAACCTTCAAATGGCAAAAATTTCGATGCAGAACAGTTATTTTAGGAAGGATCACTAGTTTCCAAATTACAGTTGGTCTATTTTTACCAAATAAATGCCAAAACTTTATTCCAACTATTTATATAGCTTAGAATTGCATACCTAATTTGGGCCTATAATATTGATTTAAACATATTTTAATGTTTCCTCATTTATTTATTTATTTACTTATTTGTTATTTTAGACACCTTGTGCAACGAGTTGGATCAAGAAAGAAAAGCTCGTTATGCAATTCAGCAGAAGCTAAAAGGTAATTGATATTACACAACAGCAAATCTACAGAAAGCATACGGCTCATGCTACTGTAAGCTATCTTTTAAAAAATATGCAAGTGCTACTTTTCTATCACATTAATGCTCATGACCTTTAAAGGTTTTGTGATCTTTTTGAACTGGTAACATTCCATGGGAAGGTTGATGCACGTGCCAAGGACTGTATGCAGTGCATCGTCTATGCTGTACGTGTCCCTCAATGCTTTTTTCTCCTAGAAGCTCACGACGCTCTACACCACTTCTCCTGCAAGATGCTCACTCCTCGCCACTGCACGGGCACGTGCACGTTTAAGCCGCCTCTCCTGCCGCCGTAATCTGAAGCGTCGCGCCGGAGGGACCACGGCTATGTTCTTACACGCACAGGAAAAAAACAAAAGACCTCTCGGAGGAATGCTCTGGGCCCACTTTTCTTTGAGAGAGACCTTTCCGATCGGATGTCGGGAAGTTCCACGGACTGTAAACATGCAAGCCTCGCAGACTATCTATTGTCACTGTAAATTCTGCTTAACTGGACATGTTTTCTGTAAATTGGACATGGAAGAAGCCTGTAAAGATGACATAGGACTTCTTTGTACAGACGCCAGTGGTGCAGATGACATTTATTAAGAGTCAAATTGTTAAACTGTTATAAATATATGTATGATAGAATGCTAATATGAACATGTTCAGATTTTTTTTCTTCTAAGATGCCACCAATACATGAAGTGGCAATGTGCAATGAATTATAGAATGTGGAACTTCACAACTATAATTCTTAAATGGTCATTATTTGTGTTTTACATTATTTTTGCTCCAAATTGATTCATTGATGTGCTTTTCCATATTTATTGTCTATGTATAAGCACTTTAAATGAGAAATGAAACAGACCTACCTAAACAAATTCAATCTACCTTTAAGTTAAAAATATTCAAATGACTTATGTTTACCATGTTGGTGTGTACAGAATAAGAATTTGACCAAGCACTTAATCCACCATTTCCAAATTTATCGTTCAGACTTTGGGAAATGGTGTTACTCTACATATATGTGATTACTCTTATGTGTACTATGACTTTTGAAGTGTATTTTCAAGAAAGGAATTATCTCTGTCTTCATTATTAAATAAAAGTTACATTAGATCATTAATGTGTAACTTCATGCATACATGGATTTATTACATGTAGATAGTCTTCATGTTACATGCTGTTGCATATATAAGTCAGTCAACATATAGCCTATGTAATATTCCCCCCAAAACAAGCACAACCACACAGTACCATTCAACCGATTGTTCATTTTTAATAATAATCATCAGGGTATTGAGAGCTTTTTTTTTTTTTTTTTTTTTTTTTTACTGTTAATGCTAATAGAAAAATTATATTACTAACAAATCAATAAACAAATGTACTATATATATATATATATATATATATATATATATATATATATATATATATATATATATATATGGCACTATACAATTTCACTCAGATTTGCAGATTGACGAAGACTTGGTGCATGAATTATTTCGAGGCAACAATTTAAGGTAGTGCGCACAAAATCTGTTACTCTAACCCATAAACAATAATAACTGAAAGATTGATGAATCTGTGCAAAGCAACATAAAATCTGCATTACCAAAAGTATCCATAGAGCTTCACTTGGCCTTTAATGTAGATGGTGAATTTTACTCTAAATCCAATGCTGCCATCTAGCGTTCATGTAGAAAACTCCACACTACAAACTCTATTTTTGCTACACGTTTCAATTCGAGTATGTTTGATGTAAAGTGAGAGTTATTATAACTCACAAACATGTCTGGATCGTGTTGTGCAATAGTCGTTAATGCTTAGAGAGACATCGGAGAGTTTTAATTAAGGAAATATTTGTCATTAATGTAATCAACAAAGTCCTAGTTTTGCGGTGGAGCTACGAGGCTAAAATCATCGCACACTCGTCGCAAAACCCGTCAAGTTATTAGGTAATCTAAAGTAGAACTGTTTGTGGTTTATGACACTATGATATAACATAGCCTGATAGAAATGGACAAAATGTGTGCTGTATAGCTGCAAATAACTCAGATGAGCCATCCATTCTTATGGACGAAACTCAAGTATGTGATGTTATTGACATGCAGTTCGCGCCGTTGTTATTGGTAGGTAGGCCTATATGTTTGCCTTCTTAGCTACGTTAAGCTCGCAGGTCTATTACAAAACTAAAGAAGCTCATTTTATGTTAACCGATGAACTGCTATATCTGGATATGAGGAAAGCTGTAAACTGGCTTTCCCACCGGCAAACTAATATTTTAGGGCGAATACAAGAGAAGTGAATCTCCACTCACTCTTCTCTGGGAACGGTTCTTGTTAAATTCTTAATACCCATATTTGCCAGGAAGAGGAGTTCACTCTCTCACAGGTACCTGGGTTTCCACTGTATAGGTTTATGTATAGTGTTAGTTATCCAAAATCATGTAGACTAATTGCGTAGTGATTAATTATTTCCAACCAAGTGTCTGGATAGCCTGACTAAAGTTATTGCTAAAAAGATACTATTATTTTTCATTAGTTAGGCTACATATGATCAGGTTTACACCTTCTGGGGTTACTCGGTAGGCTAATGCAATGTAACCACTTTCAGAAAGTAATTTCAGTAAACACATTTCTGTGCTATCGTAATGCTAACTTGGAGTAATATTCCATTTAAAGCCTAATTCATGTTGCATATTATGGGTATTTGTTAGCAAGTAGACTGTTGTTCCCAGAACTGAGTTGATACTTATACATAGCCCATTTTCATTAATTCATAATACCACATTCATCATAATAATTGTTATGATGATAAAGATTGATTTAACGTTTCTCCAATTCATATCTGGAGCAATAGTATCTAATAGGCTTCTCTAGGGTAGCTTTAGCATACGCTTCTGTAGTCCACATGTCATTACAATACTATTGGAGGATATAGTCTATTCTTAATAACTTATTGTTGATTTCAGGGGATAATATAATTTACTCCTCCGTAAATATAGAAGTAAGGTGTGGTTATTTGATTAGCTTGGCACTTCAATTTGCAAATATGTGCAATTACGCCACAGTGCTGCGCGTCCAGCTCACGTGACCAGGCTACATCACGCTCGCGCTAGGAATTACAAGATGGCGGAGAGTGCGGAACTAAAGGTAAAATGCTGCGCTCAATTTCCACTTAGATTGTCAATTGAGAACCCGCATTGTGCCCATACAAGTAGACGCGATGCTTACTTACTCACTTAGACCTTACGTTGAGCTCTGCGCGCTTTCCTGATGAGGCAAAAGTTGCATTCAAACTGCATTCGCTTCTTCAGTTCTTGGAGCTGGAACAGCTAGTCGCTCGGTAGCTCTAACATGTTATTGTTGATGTTGAGAGAGCTGTCCACAGCTGATTTTCTCAGGGGAATAGCCAAGTTTTGGTCTCTTTCACAGAAGTTTTGTTATATAGGTATGATGCTAAGTATGTAGAATGCCAGACAAAAGACATTCATGTGCTGGCAAATAATTCTAAGGCTTTTGAGTGTTTTTATAAGTGGGATGTGATGGCCAGCATCAGCTAGCTGGCTGGCTAACGTTACTACTTCTTGCTAGAAGGCTCCATCGCTGTGGGGCGCGAGCGCCGTTGACGTTCCATCAATTGAGCGATCTTAGGAGTAGCAGCGCGAGATGCACGGATGGCGTGAAAATAACGCGCGCGCTTTTATTTGCACCTTCTATTTTCAGCATTCAGTGCTGTGTCACAGTTATGCGAAGGGAATCGGTTTATGCCTTTTGCGTCCATGCACTAAACGACCAGGGAAAGGTACAGTCAAGTGTGTGGCGATAATACCAGCTGGTTACTGTATAAAGCGAGCTGCTGCTTCAATAAGATATCGCTGCGTGGATAAGCAAAAAAGCATTTCCTAAATTTGCTATCGTGTAGACCTTTTAGTCGCTTTTATGGACACAGTTAATACTGTGTAATTATTATATCACAACAGTCACAGATTCGTATATTACATTGGTGCGTCTAGGTTATGACTGACGGTTACTAGGCCAAGTTGTTTTGAAGCTGTAAGATCTGTTTTAAAACGGTAAATGTCACTTCGCTAGTTAAATAGACTGATAAGAACTATCTAGCTAATGCAAGAGGCACGCCTCTTTCTCATTACGCTCTCGCTCTCACAACTTGGTTTAGCACGAAGCAGGTGACCAAGGAAGCCCCCTGTCATTATAAGAAAATGGAAAATGAAACTTTGAACACTGTAACAATACAGATCAGGAGAGGAAGGTTTCCTACACGGTTTCAAATGTTCTGCATAAACAGGTGGTGTGGGTGTGTACGTTTGGTGCGCATGCGAGTACATGTGTGCTCGCATGGTTGTTTGGTTCTGACGTTCTTCTCGCCACTTATTTGCAGTAGCTTTTGTTCAAAGTAGTCCACAGGCTCTGATTTGTAATAGTCAGTGTCCTTCATGTTGACCAACTGTTTGTCCTTGATTCTCATTTAGGCTTGTGCCTATAACAGGTAGAGCCATATGGGGAGTGGAGAGAGGACAATCTAGTCCATACTTTTATCAAGTGCTATATATAGTTTCTAAATCTATTTCTAGATCAGTTTTGGCCTGAAACACTGGTGACCTTGCATGACCATTGGATGCAGAATAAAAAACATACTCACTCCATTTAGGGTTCTTTAACCAAAAAAAAATTGTTGACATTTTGTTACTCCGTGGACAATAACAACAAAGTGTAGAGAGCCTTTAGAGTGAGGTAACGACACAACCTACTATTTTCGGGAACAAATGCACAGTGTCATAGTTGCAAGCTCTGCTCTTGTGTAGAATCCCTGGTGCATTGGTGTTGTTCATCTAAATAAATCATTGAAATGTTTGATCTGTGCAGAACCAAATAAAAAATAAGCCTGAGTCAGGTGAGCATAGACAGCGACTACATTTTTATCGATAAGCTAAAGTTATATGTTATTCATGTATTATTTAATTCTTCTTAGATTTTATGAAATCATTGTTTTCTCTTACGTAAATAAGCTTTCTGATGGGCCATCATTGTTTATTTCCACAGCCCATCTAACATCAGTGTTGATTTGTGGTGTTGCTCTCCATGTAAGGTTACAAAGTCCAGCTATATTACACAGTTGCTTAGCGATTTGGATCATGTTTGTAGCCAAGCAGCAATGTCCAGAAAAGTATTTACAGATATCATGGTACCTCATATGTGGGAAATATCGTAATGTTGAATTTTTTTCGGTCATGCCTAGCACTACTCAAGTATATGCGCAATCAAATCATATTTCATGACTCTTGATTTTTCCGAAATTGAAAAACATTTTCCTTTTTATAAATGTGTCTTCATCCAAGCATCCCTTTGTGTTGTAGGGATATTTCATAACACAGCGTTTTAGTGACTTTGTTAAAAATGTCTTTGGAAATGGAAGTAATGAAAAGGAATCCTCTTATTCACTGACAGCTTTGTGAACTCTGAAAGGTACAGGCTAAGGCTAAGGTGTAGTGTTCAGTCTCATTAATATTTTTGCTGGTCTGTGGAACCCTGAATATTCAAAACTGCATTTTTTAAATGACTGTGTATCTGTCCAGATAGCACAGCCTCCTAGACATTGAGTCTGCACTTCAGACAGGACCTGTCACATGCTGAGCTTACAGTCTAAGCTGCTTTGGTACTGCAAAACTGTATGCCCATTCATATTGTATCCAGATCAGTTTTAAAGGGTGATGGTGACCAGTGTAGCACTACCTGCCCACTCGTACTGAACTGAGATCAGTGCAACAATGGTGGAATTGGTGGTGTGGGTCCGTCTTCCCACTCATATCTGATATGGGTGTTCAGGAGCGGCAGCTGCAGGAACAACCTTGCAGCTGCCGTTGGTTAAAGTGGCGTACTGACTCATCTGATATTGATTGGTAAGATGAATGATTGGATATGTAATTGTGTAACCATAAAATTGATTTCTGTTGTTCTTTTTTTCTTGAGATCTTGTTGTCTAATTTCTGAGACACTCTATCCAGATTCTTGCCTGTAGGGGAAGAATATCTCTTCTTTTTTCTCCAGTTTCCGTGTAAAGTGGAGATACAGTAAAACAAAAGACATGCTCCTTCATCTTAATCAAATCTGTTCAATCACTGTCCTTCGGATGAAATCCTCTTTCTTTATTTAACTCTGTCTTTTTCAGCCTTTTCTCTGAGCCCTACTCTTACTCTCACTTTCATTGCCCTTCTCACCCCAGTTCTTGCTTTGATTTCTTTTACCACATCTCTGTCTTCTACTCTCTCTCCCTCTCTTTGTCTTTCATATTCTCACTCTCTCTCTTTCTGTCTCTCCCACTCTCTTTCTCTCCGTATTTCTCTTCTTTCTCTCTTTTTATGACTTCGTGAACTGCCTTCAGCACTAGAAATATGCTGAGTGGAGGGTGTGTATGTGTGTGTGTGTCAGTCCACATGGGTGTGTATCCACACCAGGTGTCCCCCTACCTGACAGTAACTCTGCTACCCATTTCCTCAGTTTAACCCTCAGTGATTTCCCTAAAGGCCACTGCAGTGCTTCATAGAGAAGTGAGAGATTCCTGATGATCAGCAGGGCTGTTTCAGATATTCCAGTGTTCCTTCATTTATTCAACCCTTTATCACGCGCTGAAATTATTCGGTTGTGAAGTTATTTTTTTCTGAGGTTCCTATTTTTTCCCCTTGACAATCAAATTGGTCCTAATCAGCACACTTGGAATTACAGAAGAAAAGGAAAGAGAATTGTCTCCGATAATAGCTGGTTATGACTGTTCCAGAAACGTATAGTCCTGCTGTGAATCTCTTATCTCATTTTCCTCTCATTCTCTCTCAGTCTTTTTCTCATTTTTGTCACTTGTCCACACATTTAAGTCCAATGTTTGGTTCAGCAGACAAATAATAATGTCTGGGACGGTTCACACTGTTGAAAGCAAACTAGTTGGTAATGCCATGTAGCTAATCTAAGGTCATGACCTTGAAGTTTGAGCCTTGTCCAGTAGCTTCAGGTGTCTGTATACCTGGCTCATGGTGGGAGGTTCCTCATTCTAATCCCTATCCCTGTGTGCTGTTTTATTTTTGTTCATATGTTAGTATAGCTGGAAGTGGCAACGCAAACACAGCCGTAGCAGTCACTGGTTGTGTCATTTTGATGTTCTGAACGCTTAAAAACAGTACGAGCAAGAATTCATGCTCGAGAACGAATGATGTCTGTACTTTTGTCAATTTTTACAGATAGCAGTGTGTTAGTGTCAGAAACCACATCACTTGCCTAAGCACGTAAGCACATATTTGACATTACTTAACTGTTTAATGTGGAGGGAAGCATGTGTGTAATGAATTAAACATGCAGTTTGCACTATGTAAATGTTGTTTCTTGGTAGCTACATTGTGCTATGTTAGCCTTGTAGCTTGAACACATAACGAAAGGAGCAACATTTGGACAACATACATGTTTTAGTTAACATACGTTAAAAAAGGGTAACTTTTTTGTTTTTCGCTAGACTTTTAAAAAGTTTTACTTTTCTTTAGCAATAAAAAGGCAAAATAAAAGCTAAGTAAAATGCCCCTCATAAAAATACAGGTGTACTCACTTAATATTTATTGAAATATTTTAGTTATCCCAAAATAAAAACAAACGAACCAAAAAAGCTGGTATAGATGTGATCGTGTAAATGATCTTGTCCTAAAGAGTTGAACCCTTTCTGAGGGTACTGTCACTGAATGGGCAGGGTGTTTTGCATTTGCTCATCTGGTCTGTTTTGCAAATACCTTCTTTGCAGAATGTCCCAGTGGCTTGAAAAGCTCTGTGAGCTGTGTTTCTGTGCCTGAGAGCCCAGGCCATGCTGGAGGTCCTCTTTCTGTTACTGAAAACCAGACTGAAACTGCTCTCTTCTCTCTGTTTTGCTTTGTGAGCTGGTGTTTGGGAACTGAATCTAAAACCACTTTACCTCTCAGAATTTTCTTACAGGTTCCAGAATGACAAGAATCTTACTCTTCATATTTTGTCCAGTATGGATGAATTGAAGTCCCACTTTCGAATAAGTGATATTGAGTTGTTGATGTGGTTCACAATCAGTTAGTGTTAGTTTTGCTCTCTCTCTTTCACTAAATATTGGTATGTATATTCCTATAATGTGATCATGCGATAGAGTTAAAAAAAAAAAAAAAAAAATCTTTTACAAAGAATTGCAAAAATGGACAGTTCTTTTGCCACCCGATTTAACTTTATTGGCTGTCTGCACTACTGCTAATACTACTCAGTTGCATCAGAAGAGTATTTAATAATAAAATGAAATATTAATAAATTCTGATTAATAACGGACTCTGTGATAATCACTTAAACCAACCTCATATAACCTCATTCCATCTGTCGCCCACACTGTTCTATCTGTAGTGGTCTGCAGGACACCTGCGAAAGAGCCAGACTTGATCTGATCAGGAGATTTAGCTTTAGATAAAGAACCATAAGAGATACTCACGTCTCATGTAGTAATTTTCACGTGTAGCTGTAGATATCGCTGTCTGAGATATCTATACACAGAGATGCACACACATATTTTACTTTTGCTTGTGTGTGTGGTTTTGTGAAAAATCAGACTTGCACCATTCTATCCTTAATCCAGAAGTAGTTGATCATGCTTGGTGTCCACATTTAGCTTTTTTTAGTTTTGCTCACTGGTATGATAGAAAACGTCTTTACTGTCCCATCCCAGCATGGCTCACGTGTATGGAGTCTACCAGTTAGCACTGTATGGACTGCATGCTGAAATTATTACCCCAAACGCTTACTCCAAAAGTCAATGTTTGTAATACTGCTGAAATAAAAATAATAATTTGTTATAAACAATTTCATAAAATCTAAATCACAAATAGTGCTTTGTGCTGAAGATGGCTGCTGCTACTCTTTTTAGCTGTGCACCAGTGTTCTGTTTGAATTCCATAAATAAAAATATCTATTAGTGTTGTCAGAAACCACTATGTAGTCTGTTGAAGAGATTAATGTTTTTTTTCCTGGCCTGTGCCTTTGATAAGTTAAATTACAGTGGGCTATGATGACAGAATAAACCTGCCATTAACCACTGTGCCTTCAGCACTGAACAAACATATGTGCATGAGTGGAAGAAAATGAGTCTTTAATATCTGAGCTGTATTAAATGGTTTCTCAGACAGGGTTTAAATTGGTGGAGTGTGTTGTCTTGAAACAACATGACAGCTTCCACAGTAGGGAGGATGTGGAGAAACACTGGTGTTCTGTGGGATGGTCATGCTGTAATGGGCTGTGTTGATGGTGCTTATATTCCATCCTATGATCTTAACACTATAAATCCAACAACCTCAAATCAATAAGTTAAAAAAAGTTTCCATTTTATTTGGAAGTTCTTTTAAGAGTTTATCAAGGTTAAGTTAAAGTAACTGAAAATGTTTGTCATGGGTTTAACTAGGTTCAAGAAAAAAAAAGTTAAATGCCTTCTTAAGACATGTATAGCCAATCTCTACATGATTTAGAGCTACCGCTCACACTATCATGGAAAGGTTGACTGTGATTGGAGGAAACACTGATTTTCCGGATGTGTATACATTACCAATCCAAAAAAGGGAGAGAGGAACTAATTGTCCATTCCTCCTTGACAACGCAGAGAATGCTCCTGTGCTCTTATGACCAGGTATGATTTCGGCATCTCGGGGGATTACAGTTTGCGTCACAGTGATGGGAAATGATACAGGACCTTCAGGTGCCGGACTCACTACACACAGGCTGTCAGTGTGTCACAAACTGCTTTAGATGGATTCTAAGACTGAAATGATTGAAAGCTCTTTGGGTGATAATCAAAGTATATCTGACAGTATTTTTGAAACAAAAGGAGGCGGTCTTGGTTATACTATCTGTATGTGATTTTAAAGCTCTTCAGTTAGGGTCAGCAAGGTTCCCCACTTCATACTTTATCTGAAGTGCCTAATAATATAATTTCTGTCTTTCTTTTCACACTTATTAATAGATTTACCCTTATCTGTTTTTCCTTTTATTTTTATAGAATTACCGTGCATCTTGTTTGCTATTCTCTTGTAGTCTGCTGATTCAGGCATCTGGCATCAGCGGTGCACCACATATGTAATGCGTGATGTATATAAGCACGGGAACGGCCCCTGCGCTGACTCAGAATTTGACCTACGTTCATCCACTAAGCTAAGGAGGCATGAGAAAGCTGAATCGCTAAAGAAAATACCTCAGGTACTTGAGGTAAGCCTTTGCTACATTACCTGCGGAAGTAGTTTTAAATAGCAAATGGTCATCAGAGTCATTTAGATTCTCTCGATCTGAGTCACACATTTGTGAATTTGCTACTTTAGTTCTCTCTGGTTGTACATATGTAGCGTAAACTACACTGGTAATGTGTTTTATGTGACTCCAGTGGTCTGGCACAACTCAACCATTCCCAGCAGCCGGAGTGGAGAGATGAGTGGGTAGTTCCTCTACTGTGTGCCACAGTCTTCTGGAGATGCACAGGAACAGCCTTGAGTCTAATGTGGTGTAGAGTGCCTCTCAGCCAGCCACTCCTATAGGGGTAGCTTACGTATTCTAGTTGTGCTCCGTGCTGCAGTGTTTACCTTTAGAATGGGACTAACACCATTCCAGTTGTGCGTGTGTGGAATGGTTGTCGCCGAGTGGCAGCGGTAGTTAAAGTTTCATGTTTGTGGGTGGAGGGGTAGCGATTGTATTGAGGATGCAGTGGTGGGTTCTGTGGTACACTCTTCATTTTACTCCAGCCATCTTTTACAGTGCTACAAAATGTGACATGAATGCTAAAATCTCAGAATCCACATGTAATAGTACTAGTGAACTAAATGTTAGTAGTATAATACCACTATAACACAAAAAATGACTTTTGTTTTATTTTACATTTAATTTTTATTCATTTTTAAGTCATGTTGTATTCTGCTAACACTAATGTATTGAATGTCACTGGGATTTTCTGTGCTGGTAGGACTGGGTTAGTTGTGTTGTGGCTGTGTGAGTGGTCTGGTATTTTTTAAATGTGCTTCAAGTGAGCCATCTTCCGCTTTTAGAGTCTGCTTGTTAATATGTCTGTGTGTGTGTGTGTGTGTGTGTGTGTGTGTGTGTGTGTGTGTGTGTGTGTGTGTGTGTGTGTCATTGGTACTGTGTTGGAAATACACAATACACTGAGGTATGTGAGTGCTGATCCACAGCCAGTGATCTGCAGGAGAGAGGCAGTGGGGGAAGGGCAGAGAGAGAGAGACAGAGAGAGAGACAGAGAGAGAGAGAACGCACATGAGCAGGAAAGCAGTGAGACAGGGCGAAAAAGGGAGTGAGCGAGAGAATGCACAGCAAAAAGAGAGGGAGGTGGTAAGTGCATGTGAGGGAGGAGTGAGCTGGGTGAGAGCACAGCAGAGTGAACGAGTGAAATGCAGAGAGGGAGGGAGAGGTAGAGGCAGCAGAGTGAGTGCTGAAGGAGGGGCTAACACAATAATCACACGGCTTTCTGCTGGGGGGGGGTAAAGTGAGACACTAGTCTGAGTGGGGGAGGGAAGTGTGTGTGTGTGTGTGTGTGTGTGTGTGTGTGTGTGTGTGTGTGTGAGCGTGTGTGCGTGTGTGCACTTTAGTTATTACCAGCATCTTGAAGAGGAGAGAAAGGGAACAGACTAGTTGCTTTTGACTGGTTTGGCTGTATTTTAAGAGTAACAAAATGGGCTCTCCGAGTCTCAGCAGGAGACGTTGGAGTATGTGCTGTACTGTCTGTGTTGACTCCATTAATCCCATGCTGCTTCTATTGGCTTCAACCCCCTCTTTTCTATGAGATTACTAGATTTTGGAAAAGATGATCCAGATTACACACACACACACACACACACACACACACACACACACTCAGACAGACACACACACAGCTTGACCATGTACTGTGCAGCAGACCTTCTGCACACACATTAGGTATGTGGTGTGTGTTTTGTCTGTCTAGTTTTCAGAAAACAATGTAACCTGCAATAGACCTGAACTTCAGAGAAGGGCAGTTGCTGACACCAAACATTTCCAGCAGTTTCCACTGTGGGTGCATTGGTTTGAACAACATTCATGCAGAACCACCAACCCAACCACATATACTATAAGCAGAGATCTGCTGAATGTTCAGCACAGTCCTAATGTTTTATTATTATTATTATTATTTTAGCTCTGTACTTTGAAATGAGAGAGTAAATGTAAGAGATTACAGTGTGAAAATGTATAAAATATACATACAGTAAATGTACATGCCTATAACTTTAGGTAATTCTTGTCTGTATCTATTTATGTCTATATTGGGTGAAACATATAGTCTCCTGCTCATCCCCATTTCAGGGTACCATATGTAATTGTAGAAATCATCCTTAATAATATCCTTTAGTCCTTGGGAGCTTTAGACATCCCCATCGGTGGGTGTCTCCCCTGGTAACACTCTGTCAAGCCTGTAACACAGATCTTTTCACTTCCTGCTTGTCTGAGTCCTGTTTTCAGTAAGTGAAATGCTTGACTTGGCAATCGGCTGATTTGGCCTGGAGAAGACTGTTAGTTGATGTGGTAGGCTGGCAGGCTTCAGCCCATTGTCCTGCTGTGAGGTGAGCAGTCGTCCTCCAAGGATTAAGGCATTTTTTCGGATCTGGGCAGCTAAGATACCTTCGTACTTCAGAATTTATCCTTTTCCTGCCACTGGAAGTGACATCATCAGTGGGGGCATGGGAGCCTGGTCCACTGGCAGCCACGCGAGCCTGCACCTCCATGCTGCGCTGACTGCACTGGCTTGGCTTTGCATCAGCAACATGTCCTTTCTCCTTATATTTTACACATGTGTTTTCCTCATTTCATCATGCCTGTACAAGGTAATCTTCTTACCTGTCCACCAAATCTTTGTCCCAAAGCATAACAGTTTTTTTAATGTACTTTTCTAGCACATTGTAACCTGGCTTTTGTTCTTGAAGCTTCGTGGTGGTTTGTATCTTGCGGTGAGCCCTCTGATGTCACGCTACTGTAGTCTCTTCATGAAAGGCTTTGACACATCCGCACTCCATCCTGTTCTTGGTGTGTTCATCAGTTTTTCTACATAACTGAAAGTGTTTTTGTGTGGTCTACACGGCCCATTGCTATCATTAAGCTCTTGTTTCTTAGCAACATTTGATTTCAACACACCTGTGTAGTTGGTTGATTAAGTCATCACGGCATTCTTTACACAGGGCTCTAGACTGTGACCATTTTTTCACAGTGCACAAGTTGAAATTTCACATGGTCGCGTCCGTGTGAGTACGTGGTAATCATGAGGTGTTTTTCGGTACTTTCATCATCGCACAGCGCACTGACAATGAAACGCACTAACCAGTCCAGTTAGCGCGCTGCAAAGATGAAGCGGTCTCCATCTTATTACTAAAAAAAAAACAAAAAACAAAACAAAATGAGGAGAGTGAAGAGGAGGCTGGAGGACAGGCGAGCCAGCGAGCGCTCTCCATCCAGACCCAGCTGACAAGAGCCTGGCAGGATGCAGGGACAGTACTCGTTGTGTACCGTTCTATGAAGCTGCTTACAAAGGAACTTCTGAGTGTTCTGGGACATTACGGAAGGAGCCGAACAAAACCAAAAGAAAAGTCTGAGAACTTCAGACAGACAGACAGACAGACAGACACAGACAGACAGACAGACACAGACAGACAGACAGGCAGACAGACAGACAGAAAGAAAGAAAGAAAAGGCTTTCATATAACCAGTGGTTCTTACCTTTAGCCAGTCTGTCTCCTCCTAGCATTTGTGGTGGTTGCAGTGCAGAGTGTAACGTTTTGGTACCTGTGTAAAGTGACTCCCTCACTGGTGTCGATGTCGTTGTTAGCTACTGCCTTCTGTAGCCACTTGGCTAATCGTGTTGGCATTGCTAGCAACCAAAGCACTAGACGTCCGATCGCTCTCATTGATTTCTGTGGGTTCTGTGCTGTGCAACTCATCAAGTGGACTGATCTTCTTACAGACACTAGCTAGATGTACTTGGCACGTTTTGCAGGACCGCTACAACTCTTTCTTCTTTTTCTGTTTTAGTTCCTGTTCTGTACTGGCCCAGCTTTTACTAAGATATGTAAACACTTGTCTGCCAATGTCAAAGCATGTTTAATGATAACACCTACGCTGATTGGATACTTACTCCTAGATTATCAGATTATCAGACTGGTAGAATGAATACAAACCAAACCTAAATATACAAGAAACAAATCTTATTTCCATCCATCCATCCATCCACCCCCCCCACCCCCGGTGGCCTTTGTGTTGTGTGTTCCTCTCTCTCATTCTCCATTGGTTGGGCAAGTAAGCTTATAAACCTGAATTCATTTCATAAGAAAAAGACTCAGGGTTTTGGTCCATCATTACTCAAGAGGTTTCTGCTGCACCATTGGACTGCCCCACTGTAGCGCCTTTAGGAGGCTGTAGAGATGGATAAAGGCTGTTAATATTGGGCTCTGGTGAAGGATTTAGGCTGTTGGTCCAGCCTGCATGGGCTTTATGTGGGTAAGGGATGCAGCTTGTGTACCTGGGCATGTGCTGAAGGAGAAAATGAGTTTGATTGCAGGAAAGGTGTGTGTGTGTGTGTGTGTGTGTGTGTGTGTGTGTGTGTGTGTGTGTGTGTGTGTGTGTGTGTGTCCGTCCGTCCAATTGTGGGTATCCTGTCAGTCTTGCTAATTACTGCTAAAAAAGATATTCTGAACAAATGAAAAGCACACCAGACCTGCGGCTTGCTCCTTCTTTTTTCCCCTCCTTATTTAATTCTTGTGACGGCAGCACTCTTGCATAGGCGATGTTACTGTAGTTCTAATTAATGTAAATTTCTTTGTAGCCAATGTTAATAAATGGCCCCCGTAGCATGAAGAGAGTGAAATGCTATTTTGAGCTGCAGTGTGTGAACCAGCCTTCTACCCACTGGGACTCTGATTGAGACGGAGCCTCTGAGACTTGCTTTAAACGGGGAGGGCCTAAACGTCACCATTCTGTCCCATGATGCTACAGGACACTGTCTGTCCTTCACTAGACTAGTAATGCAGTTGTCACTTAGTAGATAACAGCACACGTCTGGCTCTTGTCAGGCACTTGTGTAGTGCAGCTGAAATACACCGGTTTGTTTTTTGGTGTTGCCCTTTGCAAGTGAGACACCTGAGCTGTGCCTGTCCAACCACTTACGCCCGAATCAGAAGAGGAGCTGCACAGTCTTTGCTGCATGCTGGGAAATGCTGGAGTCACGTGTCATGAAAGTATCCAAAGATGTCGTGATTTTTCATTTTCGCAGCAGGGCTCATCCGGAATGTCCCCCCGCTTCCTCAGAGCTACTCCGCAGCGTCCTGTCCTAAGCCCTGTGTTAAGACCAACTCCAGGCCCAGTTAAATACCCTACTCATCGCCTCATCTATTGCCAGTGTTCCTTTCATTAGGCACAGAAATGGTTCGTTGAGAGTTTTTTTTTTCTTTTTTCGTTTGTCTGGTATTCTGAAACATTGTTGGCCTTGGAGGAAGGAAGCAGTTTTGTCCAGCAGAAGTCCTAATAAGTGTGTGTGTGTGTGTGTGTGTGTGTGTGTGTGTGTGTGTGTGTGTGTGTGGAGGGAGCGAGGGAGGGGGACAGAGGGACACTCTTCTGACCGCCTGCCACAATATTACATGTGATGTGTTTGACAAATGGACTGTGCACCCTTATGAACAAGAGCATGCAGCTCTCTCTCTCTCTCTCTCTCTCTCTCTCTCTCTCTCTTTCTCCTCCCTCTTCCCCTACTCTCTCCCTCACTATCCATTTGTCTCATTCTCTTTGTTTATATCACCCCATCACGTTACACATCTTTTCAGATTTATTTTCATATGGTCTTTCTGTTTTACTGCATTGCTTCAACCTCACTCCTTTATTTGGTGTGGGTGTGTGTGCGTGTGAGAGAGAGCAGCAGAGAGGTGAGGGAGGCAGGGTGAGCCGAGACTGCCAGAGTAGACAGCTTGATTGACAATCTCTGCTCTCAAACAGACACTGTCTCATGCCTACTGTGTTTTCACTAGAGCTGCCTGCCTGCCTGTTTATGTGTGTGTTTATGTGTGTGCATGTGTGTGTGCATGTGCGGGTGTGTTGGTGTTTGCACTGGATCTGTGTGTGTGTGTGTGTGTGTGTGTTTACTGTGTGTGTGTGTGTGTGTTCATTTTCATGCGTTTTGGAAGCTGAGCAGCTCATATCTCAGCCCTTCCCCCACCTCGCGTTCTTGCGCGCTCTCTCTCTCTCTCTCTCTCTCTCTCTCTCTCTCTCTCTGTGTCCCTCTCTCTCTCTCTCTCTCTCTCTCTCTCTGTGTCCCTCTCTCTCTCTCTCTCTCTCTCTCTCACTGTCTGTCTGTCTGTCTCTGGTTCTCTGTCGTGCTCTCTGCAGCTTGTTTGCACTCCCTTCCTCTCTCTCATCCCCCTCTGTCTTTCTCAGTCTCTCTCTCTCTCTCACTTTCTTTCTCCTGCTCAATCTTGCACTCTCTCTCTCTCTCTCTCTCTCTCTCTCTCTCTCTCTCTCTCCCTTCACTTCAGTTTTCATGGGCTCTCTCCTGTGGCACCCCTTCTCTCTCTATCTACTTTTCTTTCCTGTGTCCCTCTCCTCTTTCAACATTTATGGCATATTTATGTGACTCAGTATAAATGTGTCGAACACACAATAAAGTAAATCATTTCTGTAAGGTTGCCGTGGTTGCAGATGCCTTTCAGTAGATTGCGTTTTACGCTGGTTGGCACCAGGATGTAAAGAATACCTGTGAACACAGGAATGAACTCGGACAGACTATAAACACAAGTGATTGCTCCAAACCTACCTCAAACCTGTTTAGGGACCACACACAGGGCTGATATTCACACGCGCGCACGTATGTGTGTGTGTGTGTGTGTGTGTCTGTGTGTGTGTGCATGCGTCTGTGTGTGTGTGTGTGTGTGTGTGTGTTGTTGGTCTTGCTCCCGCAGAGAGTTTAGCAATAAAGTGTTCAGTTAAGTGCATTTCTTTGTATGTGTGCGTATATGTGTTTAAGGAAGAGTGAAGAAGGGTTTGTTCATCACTTCCTTTGTTTGTTTTTGGTATCCCGCTTTCAAGCCTAAGTGATACACACTTGCGCGCACACACACACTAAAAGAAGTGTATCTTTTATCTTTCTTTTTTTCCATAGATGTGTATGTGTATTGTATTTCATACACAAGACATCCAGCTCCTCACTATTGCAGCTAACAGAAATTGTCTTGGGGACTGTCTGTGTGTGTGTGTGTATACGTGTACACTTGGTGTGTTTGTGTTTTTATTTTTATTAGAAATTTAGGGTCTATTTTGTGGATGTCTTGTGTTTGTGTTTGGTTTTGTGTGTGTTTGTATTTCAGCGTGTCTGTGTTTATGCAGTTGAATCTCCTGTGTGTTGTGCATTCTAAGCTGTGTGTACATGCGCTCATGTGCCTGCATGCATGTGTGTGTGTTTGTGTTTGTGTGTGTGTGTGTTGGGGGAAGTTGCGGTCTGGGTTTGGCTAGTAAACAGTCTGGCCTGTGCTGGCTGAGTGTGTCGGGCAGAGTGTGACAGCTGAGTCTCTCTCTCTCTCTCTCTCTCTCTCTCTCTCTACATGGACTTTGTCTTCAGTTTACTCCATCTTTTTATTTCTTGCATCATCAGACATCAGCTAAAATCTTGAACTACTGTCTCTCTCTCCCTCTCTGTCTCTCACTCCCCCTCTCTCTCCCTCCCACTCTATCTCTTCCTCCCTCTCTCTCTCTGACAGCAAATGGTGATGAGCCTGCGGGTATCCGAGCTGCAGGTGCTCCTGGGCTACGCCGGGCGGAACAAGCACGGGCGCAAGCACGAGCTTTTGACCAAAGCGCTGCACCTGCTGAAGGCCGGCTGCAGCCCTGCCGTGCACATGAAGATCAAGGAGCTGTACCGCCGACGCTTCCCCACCAAGCTGGTGTCGCCCGCCGAGCTGGCGGGGCTGCCCGGCGTGCACCCAGGGGCTGCCTCCCTGCCGGCCGGCCTCACCCAGCTGCCATATGACGGGCACGGCGCGCCGCCATCACCCCTGCTGCCCGTCTCGCTGCTGGGCCCCAAGCATGAGCTGGGTCTTGCACACCTGCCTGCCGGGCTGCACCCTGTGCACCCCGATGTCAAACTGCAGAGGTTGCCCTTCTACGACGTGCTGGACGAGCTCATCAAGCCCACCAGTCTCGGTGAGTGAGTGTGTGTGTGTGTGTGTGTGTGGGTGCGTGTGTGTGTGGGTGCGTGTGCATTTTTGGGTATGTGGGACTGTGTGAATGCTTTAATGATTAGTGCTTATGTATGTTTGCATGCAACCTGTGTGTGTGTGTGTGTGTGTGTGTGTGAGAAAAACTCTGTATATGTGTGTATGCATGCATGCTTTACTCCATGTGGACTGTGTGTGTATATTCTGTGTCCCATGTTCATACTATGCCTGGGCAGTAAATCGGTAATAGCACTTTCTATGATGAACGGCAGTGAATGTACCACAGCAAAATTCCATGTGGGTGAGAGGAAGCGGCAGGCTGGTGGGCTGCTAGTGGCGGCCATATTTCCCCACATTAGCATTTTAATGCAGTTAGGAGGTCTGCCATAGCTCTCTATTGGCCTTAAGGGAATCCTGCAAACAGACCTGACACCCTCCACATTTCAGCCTCTCGCTCTCTCTCCCTCTTTCTCTCCCTCTCTCTCTCTCTCTCTCTCTCTCTCTCTCTCTTTCTCTCTCTCCCACCCTCCCACACACTGTCTGTTTTACTTATAAGCACCTTCCTTTTTTTAATTTTTCTGAGATACCGTTCTTTTTTCTTTGTCTTTGTTTTTGTTCTTCCTTTCTTTTGTCTGTTTGACTCTCTCTCCTACTCCTTACTCTCTCTTCTCTCTCTCTCTCTGTTCTCTCTCTGTCTGTCTATCTCTGTCTGTCTGTCTGTCTCTCTATTTCTCTCTCTTCCTGCTCCATTGCCCTCTGTCTCATTTGCATGGAGAGTGATGAAACCAGAGGTTCACACACCTGAGCTCCCTTCACATTCTGCCCAGTAACAATAACTGCGCACAACACGCTACCCTCCAAAATAGTGCCACACCCACAGCTCATTCTGGAACCCTCAGAAAGCATGGTTTCCACTCTTCAATAATTATACAGCTCTCAGCGCCTGCACGCGCACACTAGAGGAGGCCGCCAAGCTTTGGTGGACGGTTAGCTATGGCTTTTTCGATCTCTTTGTGGAGGTGTGTATGTGGGTGCGCATGTGTGTTTGTACTCTTCCTTTGTCTAAAACTTTAGCACATTTTGGTAAATATTAGTGCAATTACACTGACTGGTCAAAACTAAGCTCTCTTGCATTCTCCCATCCGTTTTGGTAAAGAGGTTATTTTCAGATTGTTGTTATGATAGCTTTAACACCAGTCATTTTAATGAGCAACCTGCTGATATCACCAGACACACATTATAAACACACTACAGACACACATTATATACACATTAAAGGTACACATTACAGAGGCACATTACATGTACATTACAGATGCACCTTATATACACATTAAAGACACACATTACTTATATGTCACAGACGCTCATTATACACACACATTACATACACATTGCAGAAACACATTATATACACATTACATGCAGACACACATTACACACATTACATACAGGCAGACATTACATACAGGCACACATTACATACACACATTACATACAGGCACACATTACAGACACATTACATACAGGCACACATTACAGACACATTACATACAGGCACACATTACAGACATATTACATACAGGCACACATTACATACACATTACATACAGGCACAGATTACATACAGGCACACTTTACAGACACATTACATACAGGCACACATTACACGCATTACATACAGGCACACATTACATACACATTACATACAGGCACACATTACATACACATTACATACACATTACATACAGGCACACATTACATACAGGCACACATTACATACACACATTACATACAGGCACACATTACAGACACATTACATACAGGCACACATTACAGACACATTACATACAGGCACACATTACATACACATTACATACAGGCACACATTACATACACATTACATACAGGCACACATTACATACAGGCACACATTACATACAGGCACACATTACATACACATTACATACAGGCACACATTACATACAGGCACACATTACATAGCTCCTATGTGAGTCCATGAGGCACTCCACTCTTTCCAGGGTGAACCTTGCCAGCAGTTTCTTAGCCTAGAGGTTTTACTTGTGATACAGGTGACACTGCTGTTGGTGGGCTTAGCTTTGCTTTCTTCCAGCAGTCTGGAATGTTGTACAGGAAGAACAACCTTCCTTTAACTCACACCCCAGATGCTGTGTGCTCAGTAACCTCTCTCTCTTTCTCCCTCCCTCCCTCTTTCTCTTCCTCTCTTTCTCCTGCTCTCCCTCCCTGTCTCCCACTTTTTCTCCCTCTATTTCTTGCCCTCCTTCACTCACTCCCATCTTTTCATAATCCATCCTTCTCTCCCTCTCTCCCCTTTCTCCATCCCTCCCTCCCACTCTTTCTCTCTCCCTCTCCCTATCTTTTACTCATGTAAGTTACCTCAATGCTGCATGTTTAATTTTCTCTAATCATTATCCTCTTTATTCTGCTCTGGTCAGAGCCATTAACACACCACACATATATTATTCATTAGCTCAATCAATGTCATTTACCCAGGGAGGGTCGGCCACTTCGGTGAGGAATTAAACACTTCCAGTGTTGAACTTCTTGTTCAAGTGGAGGTTAGAGAGATACTGATCTGAAAATTCTGGCCATAATCACCAATTTCATTTGAACATGCTGATATGGATCTTAGGTTGGATAAAGTTGGTGGATATGGATCTTAGGTTGGCTTAAATGTGTTGGCACTGGATCCCACCCTCAAATGCAACCCTGAGGCTTCTTGGGGAGCAGTTGAGCTTTTGAGGCTGTCCTGTCTGCAGGTTGTTAGGAACTGCCAGGTTACGGTTGTCAGGGACAAGGCTGAGGCTGAGGCAGGAGCCCATACGTCCCCCTGGGGATGTGATGAGTTTGCGTGTAACACAAGCCCTGCAGTTGAACCACCCCAATAATATCCAGTCAGCAGCAGACCTGTGGCCAGACACTGACCAGCCATGAACGAGGCTGATGAAGTGTGTGTGTATGTCTGTGTGTGTGCATGTGTGTTTGCCAACATGTGATCTTCAGTCTGTAATTATACACTTATATAGTGTGCCTGCACAATATTAGGTAGAACGTAGCTGTTTCTAATGGCCAGTGACTGGAGAGTGTATATATGTATATAGGCATGAACTCTCACAGGTTGAATTCAGCAAGTGGAAGTCAGCTTTACAGGGTGGAATTAAGGAGTCTGAAGTGTATCAGCAATAGGGCATGAAAAGCAGGCTGCTGAGATGTAAGAGAGTTAGACACACGTGCGCGTAGGCACGCACACACACACACACACACACACAGATACACACACACACACACACGCACGCACAGACACACAGGGGGCACAAAGAGTGGAAGGAATTTTTATTGCTATTCAAGGATTGCACAATATCCTGAACAGTGTTTTCATTCAAATAAATGACCTCATGTTGTGTGTGTGTGTGTGCGCGCGCGCGTGTGCTTGTTGCGTCTGGGTGTGCGTATATTTGTGTTTGTGTGTCTACATGAAACATGAGAATATGCATTGCATCTGAAACAGCATGTGATATCCATCGTAACAGAAACGTTCAGACACGCGCACACACAAGACACCTGGCCACTCTGCATGATTTTCTTAAAGTAGTGTGAATGTGCTCCAGTGATGAAGCACACCCAGCTCACTGGGAGACGAGAGATTCCCCATGCTCATAGCTACTACTTAACCAGCCCAGCTCAGACTGCACCAGCTGCAGTATTACTTAGCTCTCCCAGTACGTACACACACACACACACAAACACATACAGACAGACAGAGGCCCTTCTAAACCATCTTATCATCCAAACCACACTTAATCTCTCATAACATAAAAATAGTGATTAACTTTAGCATGACAAGCTACAGCTTGCCATGCTCTTAACACAATGCCATGCTCTAGCACATGTGTACGTACCTATACACACACATATACACACACACACACACACAAAGGGAGGTGACAGTATAATCGTAACAGCTCACAAACTGTTTATTTGGCCTGTTGAGCTCTGAATGTGCAAGTCTGCTCCTCCCTGGACAAAAACACATTGTGTGCATCCATACATGGTCAGAACTGGTGGGAACTAGCCTGCTTGAAATGTAAACTACTATATTCTGTGTGTTTTACCAACTAAAGTATGCACTAGGGGAGAGCAATTTAAAATATTTTTGTTTTTAAATCAAAATCCAAGATTCTTAAGAATTAAATGATTTAATTGCTAAGGCTTTATGATGTTCTATCATGATTTTCATTCTATAGTATTTGATGTTTAAATAAGCAGCTGTAGTCTCTGCATCTTTTCTGCTTGAGCACGCACGCACACGTGCGAATGCACAGACACACATTGCTGTATTTTTGTAATGCCTTTATTTGGTTGGTAGATGTGAGCTTAAATAAAGACACAGGTTCATATCTATTAGCGACTACAGACTCACGCTGATGGTTGCATTAGTTTTGTTCTTATTGTTTTTGACTCCTGATTGTGCACGCGGAGGTGAGCTGAGATAAAGAAGCAGTTTTGTACCTTCCTGAGACTCTGTGGGACGCTCACAAGGGCCTCCACTCCCACTCTGCATCCAATTGTAAGAACACATCTGATGGCAGAGACTGCACTGCTATTTATAGCACTGGCTCAAGCAGGGAGGGAGCTTGCACACTCTCACTCTCCCCCTCTCTCTCTCTCTCTCTCTCTCTCTCTCTCTCTCTCTCTCTCTCTCCCTCTCTCTCTCGCTCTCCTTCTCTTACTATTTCTCTTGTTCTCTTTCCTCCTTTTGTACTCTCTTCTCTCTCTCTTTCTCACTTGCTCTCTCACTCTTATTCACTCTCCTCCTCCCTCTCACCCTCTCTCTCTCCTTTTTTTATTCACTCTAGCTCGCACACTTTCACTTGCTCTCTCTTTCTCTTTACACTCTTTTCCCCTTCTTCCTCTTTTGCTCACTTCCTCATTCACTATCTTGCCTTCATTTGTTCTTACCCCCCCCCTCTCTCTCTCTCTCTCTCTCTCTCTCTCTCTCTCTCTGTGCGTGTGATTGAGAGAATACAGATCATTCTAATTATATGTTGTCAAGTCTGTCCTGCAGGGTTATTAATTGTATGGTGGGGGTAGAGGGGTTGCACAGAAGGTGTGAAGGAGAGGGGCAAATGAAAGAGTGAACACACCGTGTGACTGTGTTTGTGTGCGTGTGCACATTCGTATGTGCACATAACCTGTTTTGGCCTTTCATTAGTGAGCCTTGGTGTATGTATATGTGAACATTGAATGATTGTCTCTATAACAGCACCTGTAAGGCGTGCTGTCTCTCTCTCTCCCTCGCTCACTCTTTCCCCCTCCTCTCCTCCCCCTTTCTCTCACTTCCCCTCCTCCCCTTTCCCTTTCGGTCTCTCACCCCAGCCCCCACTGCTTCATGTCTCTCTCTCTTACACACACACACACACACACACACACACACACACACTCTTTTATAGAGAGATAAGCTCTTGCTGTGCCCTTCACTGTTGTCAAAATTACATTTGGTGTGTGTTTGTGTTCTGGAAAGCATAAGGGAGGGAGAGACAGGGTCTTCATTATTTGGCTTTCTGACTGCACCGCAGTGTGCTCAGGCAGGTAAAGTAGCTCTGTGTGTTTGTGTTTGTGTGTGTGTGTGTGTGTGTGTGTGTGTGTGAGAGAGAGAGAGAGAGAGAGAGAGAGAGAGAGAGAGATGAAGCAGAGAGATTGAGTTGCAGCAGTCCAGGTTATTTTAGGGTACCTCCAGAAGATTACTGGGCATAAGACGACTCACTGTTAAAGAGGCTTAGCTCCACCTTTCTACCTACGGTAGACTGGACATACCCTATAACACACGTGTGCCTGCGTGTGGATGAAGGGAGGGGAGTGAGTGTATGGATGCGATAGTGGATGAGTGTTCACGTGTGCTTGGTTAGTGGCGAGGGGTAAAATGGGATCAGGGGAACAGGTTTTCAGGAAAGCCCTACCCAGTCAAGAAATGGAAGCCCTGTCAACACGACCAGTTAGTTTCTCTTCAAGAGCCCTCATTTACTCATTTACACTCGGTTTCTCTGGCTGTTTCTTTATCCAGCTCCCTCTTCCTCCCTCACATACTTTTCATCTTTCTTAGGTTCTTGTTCTCTTGTGGGCTCCGTCTCTCTCTGTTTCTCTCAGTTTCAGGTGTTTTGTTCTCTTGCTCGCCTGATGTAAGTGACCAGCTCAGGAACACAGTAAATGCACGGCTGGAAGGACCTGCCTTTCTGCCTTTCTAGAATCTTCACTCCATTGCTTGCATATGAATCTGCAGCAGTGATCTACCCTTCACTGAAGCCTTTTGTTTGACAGTATTCCATCGCGGGGCCTAGTTTGGCTACTCTTTATGTGAATTATAAATATTTAACATCCAGTTCTGAATCAGAACTACAGCTACAAAACCAATGAGCTGTAATATGGGTGGTGTGCACATACATGCTTTCAGAAACACACAGGCCTTTAATATTTGTATTTTTGATTCATACTTGCAGAGACTGAAGCTAGTCCTCCTCACAGTGTGCTCTGCTCCACACGAGAGGTCGAACTCCAGCGAACCCAGCGCTTTGTGAATACGTCCTGGCGCTGTGGTTTGAATAAGCACAGTTTCATTTGCATTTAGTACCATAATAACAAATCTGAGCCAAGTGTGACATTTGTCCTAGCCATTCTGTTTGCCTCATCTCCTCCAAGCACAGCCTTTCACAGACGTGTGCTCGGAGGAGCTTTTTCACAGAAACATGCTTGAATTTCTTTAAAAGGCTATATTTCTTTCTTTTCTTTCTTCCTTTTAAACCAAAGCATATTTTTGGTTAGAAAATGGAGACCATCTCAGAGTAGAGGATCTCCACTTATGCGATGAGAGTCACCATAAGCAGAGAAGGAACTGGGTCCCAGTTTAGCGCTGTAAGTTGAGGCTGGTGGTTAGCAGCCTTGGTGGAGCACCACATTTTTTTTGTCAGGTGTCACTACGGGGATTTTTGGCTGCATGTCGGGGTTTACGTTTCCTCTCCTTTTATTAGTTGTCATTGTCACCTGTGTGAACAAAAGAAAACAAGCAACAAAAAAAGGAAGTAATATGTGACTTGATCCTGATTGGTGGCAGATGCTGACATTTTTGTATCTCCTCCCCACCCTCTGGACCCCCCCACCCCACCTTTGAATTTCCAGCTTCAGACAACAGCCAGCGCTTTCAGGAAACGTGTTTCGCGTTTGCACTAACGCCACAGCAAGTCCAGCAGATCAGCAGCTCCATGTAAGTTCCCCTGGCCGCACTCTGGGAATGATGAGAGTCATCACAGACTAAAGCAGAACTGGAGGGTTCGCCGCTCCCTTACCGCCTTTCGTCTGAACATATGCCTCATCTGCGGGTCGGCCTGTGCGGTGCCGTTATTTCTACTGTCCATGTTTAAAGTCATGCCCTCACCCCTTTTCCGATTCATTTTTTTTTTTCCTGATGACATAGTGTGTTTATAAGTACTTCACACTTTAAGGTGGATGCAGGCCAGACTCCTCAGTTAGGCTTCTAGGAGAACACTTGCATGCTTTGTCTGTTACCACTACACCAGTATGTTGTGTGTGAAGTGTCATACTGCCAAGGCACAAAATGTTTCTTCTTTCCTGATTTCTATCTCTGAAACCAGACAGACACTTTAATCTGCTAAATCCAGAAAACCCTCCCAAATAATGGGCAAAGTCTTGGGAAGTCTGTAGCTAGTTTAAAAATCTTTTTTTTTTCAGTTGTGTTTTTTTTTTATTGTTGCAAAAGGATGCAGCCTAACTGTGATTTTTTTGCTAGAAAGACCATTGCAGTTTTTTAAATGACATTTGATTTTGCCTTAAGGGACATCTCTGGGACCAAATGTGATTTCACGGTACAAGTACAGTTACGGTAAGCAGTATGCGTGGTTATGTGGTGGATCATTTTGATGTAAACTGACTTAAAACAGCTTTGTATCTGTTAATGGTCAAGTAATATGTAAGGATATCTTATTTTGTTTGTCCGAATGCTGTCTGTCTCTAGGTTTTGCTTATCAGAAACCAGCTGTCCACAGGAAGACCACTTTCCTCCTAACCTCTGTGTAAAAGTCAATGGGAAACCATGTAATCTTCCGGTGAGAAAGAGGGAAAAACATCCCTCCATTCATCCATCAGTCAATAATTCAGAGAGTCTGAAGTGCCAAAAAGCCAAAAAAGGAAGCCTGAAGTTGAGTTTTATAGTAAACTTGTGTGAGGTTTATGTAAGCTTGTGTGATCTTTGTATTCGTGTTCCCTCAGGGCTACCTTCCTCCCACCAAAAATGGAGTCGAACCAAAGCGCCCCAGCAGACCCATCAACATTACCTCACTGGTCCGGCTGTCCACCACCGTCCCCAACACCATCGTGGTGTCCTGGACGTCTGAGATCGGCAGGGTAGGCCTGCACCCGAGCCCTGTGGCCTCTAGGGGCCAGCTCCTCGCAGGCTTTGACACACTTTCCGCTCTGAAGCACCCGATTCAGGGCTCGATGGTTAGCTGAGCGACTCGTTCAAGTGCAGTGCAACCTGCTGGGACTGGAGTGCAGTACTGTGGCCTTGTGGGAATGCAGTCTGAGGTCTGAGACCCACACGGTGCAGTGGAGGGGATGTGGTATGCTCGTGGTCATCCTGTGCACTGTGGAATGTCCAATCCCTTCCCTTTGTGAATGCGCCTCTGTTCTCAATCACTCTCTTTAGATTTGACCCCAGATGCCACAGATAACCTTTCACAAGGCCATGCTTATGTAAGGATGGTTGGTCTATTGATGTCCTGGACCGGTGGTCGTTTTACATATACAGTGCACTTTGGAAATAACAAGCCAGCGATGCCTTAAATATAAGTCAAGTGGCAGAGTGCTTTAATTCGAGGCAACCCAAAGTCTGTATTGTTTAAATTTCAACCGTTTTTATACATAGTCCTCATATTTTAAGGACTATTGGATGCTCAGTCATTTCTTGGAGAGCCGTATTACCTGTGAACCACCAAGCAGCATCTAACATGCTCAGGTCCACCTGAGTGCCTCAGTAACTAGGGGCCAGTAGTAAGCCAATGACCAGGAACCTTCCACAAAGGCAGTAGAGGTTGTCAGGACCTCAGGAGTACAGTGTTCTTTACTCACTTTCACTTCTTCTTTTCTGACCTTTTTGGCCTTTTAAATTCCTGCTTTTTTAAACATGCCAGACACCAGGGCACCCAGTCGGAGCACCCCCAGTGTCTGGTTAGGTCTGCAGGTCATATGTTTTAGGTAGACTTCAAGAATTTGCAGTCAAGAACTAAACTTGGTCATTTTAATTGTTTGTGTATCCAGTTTCTTATGGTCCCCCTGTGGTGGGGGGAATGTATGTAAAAATGCCTGCGATTCATATTTGGTCCCACCTACATCGATAACACCCTTGTGTTAAAGCTGACACTCTGCATTTTAACATAATGATAGTTTTTTAGTTTGAAGCTCACTGTACTGGAATACAGTGCCAAAATCCACCTCCCTGTTATTTACAGACTGCACTGTAGATGAACTCCACGTTCCTATGATGAATACCACATGGCATATTCCAGTGGTATTGTTAAAGCTCAGCAAATAGACATGCAGATGTCTTGGATGCAATATATTTTAAATCCTTTAATGTGTGTGTCTGTTTTAGGAATCTTGAACTTGAACTGACAAGTGCCCAAGAGTCACAGCTGGAATAACCATTTTGTGGCTATTCTTTTTAAATCTGCCATCTAGACCATTATCACTAAAAGCAAAGGAAAGTCTTCCCTATCAAAATGACTGTTTGGGTTTCTGATTAAAATGCCGCTCTCTGCGCAGTCACTCCCTGCGCTCCATGCGGGCCTTTACCCACATGGTCATTCCTCCTCTATCGGAGCCCCATTAGCTGTGACGTTGTTATCGTACCACAGGTCTGAACTTGCAGGTGGCATGCCTATAAAGTGAGGTAAACGCCTCACCCTTTTCTCAAGTTTGGAGACAGAGGCTGTGTCCCATCGTACTCCCTGTTTGACGTCTGGTGCTCTATACAGGTGTCAAAGCCATTGGCTCATGCACCATATAATTTGCCCTGTCTTAGATGGCAGGCATTTCACATTCAGCCGGAGCCATGAATTATACCTACGGTCGTGGGGGGCCATATGTTCCAGTGGTGAACTCTGATAGTGTGAGAGTGTGAGCGTAATGATGCCAATATGTCAAAGCCTTAGAGGGTTGTAAGGTCAAGAGCTTATTTCCATTCCAGTAAATAAAGATCAGTGGAAATTCAGCTGTTGGTGTGTGTGTGTGTGTGTGTGTGTGTGTGTGTGGATGAGTTATGAAGTATTTAGACAGTGGGTGGGATTGTTTTATTCAGTACCAACTACATGCCTGACTGTGTTGTATGATTTGGATTATGAAAGGCTTTAACCACCCCACTGATGTCATCATGACACATGACTCTGCTGACATAGTCAGATATTTAAAGTGTTTTGTGTGTGTGTGTTACTCCCTCAGAGTTACTCCATGGCAGTGTATCTGGTGAAGCAGCAGTCATCCACAGCCCTGTTACAGAGACTTCGTGCCAAGGGCATCAGAAACCCAGACCACTCGCGCGCCCTCAGTAAGACCCCGCACCAGACCTTCAGACCCTCCAGGCACTGGAGGCTCAGTGTTTTCTGTGTAGGATGTCATTGGTAAAAAGAGAAGAGATCTATGATCATCCATGCAAATTTTTAAAACATTGTAAGAAATTAGCAAAAATAATTACATCATTACACCAACACTGTTACAGTGTGAATTTTCCATTAATTACAATGCACAATATAGAAGTATAATGCAAACTTGGAAATAATGCATTGAGATGAAAAACAATAAACTGATTCTCTCTTCACTGTGTTCCAAATCCACTGATTCGGTGTTTTCCATTTTTTATATACACAGTATCAATGCATTGTCACGTATTGTTAGTCTCAGTATTACACTGGGATTAATGTCTTTTTACACTGTAACAGGTCTGATATAAAGTGCTACCAAAAATTGTCCATAACATGGAACTCTTGCTTAGTAGGAACGATATCTTTTCTCTCTAAAATAATTGTGTACAAATCTAACATTATTATATTTTGTGCGAACAACTCCAATAGGATTCTTAAGTCAGCCTCACAAAGTTTCCAGATTGCCTGATTGGTCACATATTGCAAACAGCAGACTATAAAGTGTCTGAGCTAGCTTGTTAATGCTAAAAGAATGCTCCCGTAATTGCCGCAGCAGGTTGTAAATTCTGCTCTAATGGCACCCGGGCTCAAGGCAGCCGCTCCAAATGCTTCAGCCTGCACCACTAATTTATTGCTGCACCGTCTAGAGACTGTGCTAAATTGTGCACGAGCTGGTAGCCGCTAAGCACGCTGCTGGGGCCGGGGGTGGGTGTCGCCTTCGCACACACGGGGAGCACTGGCTGCGTCTCCACGGTAACCTCCACCTCCACCGGTGCTATTTCTTGCGGGATTCTATTTTACTAGCGCGTCGTGTTGGTGGGCCATGCCAGACTACTAAGATTCAACATTTGATTAATTGTGTTGGGGGGAGGTTTATTGTTTTTGTTTTGTTGTTGTTGGTTTTTCATTTAAAGTGTAGATGGCCATGGGAGGGTCCTTACTTACTCTGTTGGGTAGAGCTGTTGTTTTTGTGTTGATTCATTGTTGGTTCCTCTCAAACACGCTTGCCACACGTCTTCTGAGCCGTGGTGGCTGGCACCCGGCTCTTGATCTGAACGTTCTCTCCCATGACCTCACAACCACACGCTACACTCTCTTATCTCCCTCTAGTCAAAGAGAAGTTAACGGCAGACCCTGACAGCGAGATCGCCACCACCAGTCTGCGAGTGTCGTTACTGTGTCCGGTAAGCACATGCACTCACACACACACTCCCATACACAGCCTTGGTAGAAACGCTTGACAAGTGCGGGCTTGCAGCCTGATGGCCTAGAGCCTTACTTCAGCTAAAGTATTAGAGATCATGCTGCAGTTTTGAAATACCTGGTTTCAGCTATGGTCACGATAACTTACTGTTTGGAAATGTTTTGGAATTATGATTAATTCTTGAAAATGCTCTCATTAATCATCTGTCAAATATAACCATTCTTCATCAGTTGCACTTTGCGGTAGGGGTGTCTGTCTGAATCTGATATTGTCGTCTTTGGTTTGTCTCCCTGCCTGTAACTTGTATGTGTTTCTCCATGTGGTATGTGTGTTTTGTCTGTGTGTCTGTGTGTGTGTGTGTGTGTGTGTGTGTGTGTGTGTGTGTGTGTGTTTGAGCGCACAGCTGGGGAAGATGCGGTTGATGATTCCATGCAGGGCAGTGACATGCTCCCACCTGCAGTGCTTTGATGCCACACTCTACATCCAGATGAATGAGAAGAAACCCACCTGGGTGTGTCCAGTCTGCGACAAGAAGGCCCCATATGAGCACCTCATCATCGACGGGTATGCCCCTCGCACGACACACATGCACATTACAAATCTGCATGATCAATAACACACCAGGGCCTAACAGGACACCAGAGCACTTACAAAACTATTTTGTAGTCTCTCTCTCTCTTTCTCTCTCTCTTTCTCTCTCTCTCTCTCTCTCTCTCTCTCGCTCTCTGAATTTGCTCTCAATATTTCACTGGCATTAATGTCATATATTTCATTACTGCCGAGGCACACTACATGCATCCACAAACTGCTTTATTAGGAGCTCTTACCTTGCACCTAACTAACACCTCCACTCACTGAGCACATCAAGTCCACCTGTCTGCTATACTATACTAGGTGCATTATGTGGGTTTACAGTCGCTGAAGCCCATCTGTTGCCTAGCATCAGCTGTCCCCTGTGACACTGATCACTGGTCAGTTTCTGAGCACAGGCCTGCAGGGCTGCTGTCAGGTGTTACACTAGTATAGCATTATCAGCAGTGCTGCTGGGAGCTTCAGATGTCACCATCGCTGCTGGCTGCTCTTGTCAGTCCTGTGGTCAGAAACTGGTGCTGAGATGGATGACCAACACAAGCTGTTCACTGCAGCAGATGGCCTGGTCTCCGACTTTACACATAAGCTGTGTTTGTAATAAATATTTCTAATAAAGTGGTTGGCGAGTGCAATTATAAATGAAAAGGAAAAGTTCTTATATTAATGATTAAACAAAGCACAGAGGGGGAAAAAAATTCTTTACCAAGTGCTTCAGTTGGATCCCTGTTTACTAATATCTTTCTCTCTCCCTCTCCCTCTCTCCTTCTCTGTAGGTTGTTTATGGAGATTTTAAACAGTTGTGTAGACTGTGACGAGATTCAGTTTAAGGAGGATGGGAGCTGGGCCCCCATGAGGTCAAAAAAGGAAGTTCAGGAGGTGTCTGCTTCATGTAACGGCGTTGACGGTAACTTCCTGTTTCTGCACCTTGTGTTTCTCTTCAAGAATTGTGCATCAATAAATTACTCCTTATACTGTAATAACTGTTTGGTAATGAAATGTAATGATGGAATAAAATCTAGAGTGTCCTTAAAGTAAGTTTATATACGAAACTACACACTTTAGAAACATGAATGAGAATGGGTTTGCTGAATGTCATGTGGCATGTATGAGTGTGTGTATGCGTGTGGGTGGGTGGGTGAGTGGGTGGTTGGCTAATAGCACAGCAGGTAAACATGGCAAATAGGTGGGGAGAAAATCTCTGAGCCCACAGAGAAAATACAAATATGGTGGTTGTGTAATTATATCTGAAAGGTGTCTTGATATACATTTAACAATTATTAATTAAATAAATAAGAGTTTTTTAAGTTTTAAAATTGCTGACGAAGAAAAGTTGACACAGTAAAGTTTATGTATATCAAAGGAATTTGATGGTAAATGACTGGGGCGATAAAAATCGTCCATTTTCACTTTCCTACGTTTCAAACAAACATGAAAGAATTTTTCCCTCAGATGTGAAGGAGAGAATAATCCTTCCAGACAGAAGTGAACTGTATGCTAATCCTCATGTTAATTAGTGAAAACATACCAAACATACCACCGTCAGCCTCCTGTAGCTCCCTACATGCATGTCGGTGTAGAACAAAGGCTGGAATCTAGCTGTTGCTTCGAGGTCTGATGGCTGGCAGTATGAATGCATAATCTCTGACAGCTTCCATGTGTCCTTAAAGCAACATTTCATATGCAGAGCCCACATGATACGGAGCGAAATGAAGCCTCTTTTGGAGGGTGTTGAACTTCTTGTCGGATGTTTCATTCTCTTTTATTTGAGTATATGCAAGACTTTCAGATTCTTTTTATGGATTTCTGCAGAAGAGAAGAATAGCAAACTCTCTCTCTCTCTCTCTCTCTCTCTCTCTCTCTCTCTCTCTCTCTCTCTCTCTCTATATATATATATATATATATATATATATATATATATATATATATATATATATATATATAAAAAACAGGAATTAGATAAGGAAACATGCAGAGAACTAAAGGTTTGCTTTATAGAGACATATGTAAATATATTTCATACATGGATTTTGAGCCCAGGCGAAAAGTTCCCAATCAAGTGTGATTATAATATTGGTATGGGTTGACTATGTGATAGTCTAGCTGCTTTTATGCAGTACTAAATACTAAACCTACAGTCCTGGACTAGGCGCATAACAGTATATCATTTTTTATTGATGCAGATGTTCTAAAAAGAACAACGTAATTTCATCGATCCAATGCATATATATCGGTCCATATTGAAACTATATAGCCAATAATATTTGAGTTTATTAAAATGTTAGTGTAGTTCAGTTAACTGAACAGTGGTGTTGTGATTCCTGCATACTCTGTGCACAATGTTTGTTTCGTTCTTTGCTTGGCTAGTACATCATTCGTAAATTACTGCAAGGTATTGTAAAGTTCTTATGAAGTTTCCTTGCTCTGTTTTGGTCTAGTTCTTTCATTTTTATCTTTGTTGTTGTTTTAGAGTCAAACTTTGTCATATTGTTGTTTGTGTTACTTTTCCTCCAGTTCCATTTTTCATAGACTATATCTCTTTATCTTGTTTAATTTCGATTATGCATTCATCTTTCTGTCAGTTGGTGTGGTTTTTATTGGGGGGTGGTGTAATCATCAAAGTTAATAGGCTTCAGAAAGAATTGGGAGAATATCAAGCATGCGAAAATTATATGAAAACTTCTATAATTACAGGTAAGCTTGTCTGACATTGCAAATTGCCTGTCAAGGAATGTGAAAGACATTAATTGAACAGTTGCACACAAAAAAGGTTCTTCATGGTTCACCCAAGCACAGTACTGGTGTGGTGCGGAGGCTTAGTGGTTAACCTGCTAAAATGACTTACTATCTGAGACTCTGAAGCATGGCAGCAGCAAACCCCCCCCCCCCCCCCTTTTTTTTTGTTTTGTTTATTTTTTTCCTGCCGTTCATTTCCTGCCACTGCTGCGGTTTCCCCCGCTCACCCCCTTGTGGACAGGTGCGTGCCGGACGTCGGCACCTGAGCAGAAGTCCAGCTCCCAGGCAAGTGGCGGCAGCAAGAAGGTGGAGGTGATTGACCTGACCCTGGACAGCTCGTCAGAGGATGAAGAGGAGGAAGAGCCCCTGCCGAAGAGGAGCTGCCCCTCGCTCTCTCCCACCTCACCACAGATGAACAAGGGGTGAGTACGGAGGACTCCAGCGTTCTCTTGGGTTTGCAGACACCTCGGTGTATTTCCATAATGCTTTTCTGAAAAGTGTGTTTAGATTGGCTTTATATCAGTTAGGGAGTTCTTTCAAAATGTTTATACGTTGCAGTTTTTTCACTTTGATGACCATTTTCTGCATACATTCTGTATGTTGTTCTTGGTGCACTTTCGTAAGTCACTCTGGTTACGTGTGTCTGTGAAATGCCATGAATGCAAATGGTGTATAAGTTATAATGCATGTTTTGCTATGTTATCTGTGGGACTGTGTGTGTGTCTGTGTGTAGAGTGTTGAATCTGTGTACACAGGCATCTCCTGTGAGTCGAACTCCCAGCATGCCTCAAGTGGAGACCAACTATATCCCCCCTCCACCACCCCTCATACAGGACTATCGCCACTACTATCCTACTCCTAACGACCTTACAGGTATACACACACACACACACACACACACACACACACACACACACACACACACACACACACACACACATACATACATACATACATACATTAGTATTGCTGTGCCATCCATGAAGTGTCATGGAAAGTAAAACATTCACATATGCCATATCAAATGACTTATGAACATGGGCATAATCACAGTGTGTTTTTTATGTTTTTAACAGATCTCAACTTTTTCTCCTTTTTACAAGGAGACAATCATCAGGTAAGACTGCTGAAAGGAGAACTGAAGTTAACACTACAATTAACAGCTACAACTAACACAATACTCATTCTCTTGCTGTAATTATTACTGATCTGTCTCCCTCTCTTTCTTTCTATCTCTCTCTCTCTCTCTCTCTCTCTCTCTCTCTCTCTCTCTCTCTCTTTCTGTCCACTCTCCACCCGTCCCTTTCAGCACTACAACATGGTAATGGCAGCGGCTGCCTCGGCGACCGAGGACCACGACCTCCTCCTGAACCGCTTCCTGCCCTACGGCTCTCCACAGCTCTTCCTGGACCCGCCGGGCACTCCGGTAGGCGGAGCCGGAGGCGTGCACGGCCCAGCCGGCCCCACCCACCGCAGCAACAGCAGCGGCAGCAGCTCGGCCGGGAGCCTGGGCTCGGCCGGGAGCCTGCGCGACGCGCACGGCCTGCCGCCCTCCGCCCGTGCTGGCCCCGATGCTGCCATAGCCTCCGCCCTCTACGGCTCCATCCCAGACGTCATCTCGCTAGACTGACACGGTACCCGCAGAGTCCAAGAAAAAAGGATGGGAGAGACGCTCGACGTTGACAGGAAAAAAGAAAAAACAAACTAAAAAAGAAACCCGAAAAGGAAAGTAAAGGGGTTTTTTTTGTTGTTGTTGTTGTTGTTTTCCTAAACGAAGATGAACGTTGCCGTGTACAGAGAACAAATATATTTTCAGTTTTACCTTTTGTATATATAAACTCGGAAAAACTTTTTTTTTCCTACTCTGCGAATAACTAAGGGTTTTTTCCTTCTTTGTTTGTTCGTTTTCTTCCATTGGGGGTGGGGGGCGGGGGACGACCTTTTCTTTACTTCATCCCAAATCCTCATTTTGTTTTGTCCTTGATTATACTGTTATTGTAATATTTTGTGTCTCTTTAGTTGCTGTTGTGTTTTTTCCGTTTCTTTGCTACATTACATTCAGTATCCTTTCTGCATCCATGGCGAAGGCGTGAACCTCCCACGCCTTCGCGTTGTGCCTGCCAGCGCGGTCGCCTGCGGCGACAGATGGACTCCAGGCATGGTCTGCTCAGCAGCACGCGCACTGTCCAGTGCAGGCTGTCTTGGGTTTTTTTTCAACCTGCGGATGATTTTCTAACACTTTTAAATGATATGAAGTATAATGAACTGTCAACAAGCATTCCTTGCCCTTCAGGAATATGCTACGGAGAGTGGAGCCACGGCGACCGATGGCCATTTCTGCTTCTTTGCTTGTTTTTGTTTTCCTTCTTCATCACTTATTTATACTTTAGAGCAGACAGCCCTGTGCACTGCCTCTAGTGTCATGTTTCCATCTTGAGCAAGACCTTGTGTGCCATTGCTTGATTTTTCACACCACTTTGGGTTTTGTTTTTTTTTGTTTGCACAATGCCGAAATGGACGCCACAGGAAATTGTTCCCCCTTTTCGTTCTTTCTTTCCAGTGACTCACATTGTGCATTGCCCTCTGTTGTTCCCTTGTGTTTCCATGAGGAGATGAGCGGAAAGATGCAACAGTGTTTCATCCCAAAAGGTTTTGGGTTTTCTGGTGGAAAGAAAACGCTAAGAGCCTAAGTTGAAAGTAAGCAAAAATCTGGACATATCTGTGTTTGAACTCGATCCACGCTGGAGTAAGACCCATGTGAACTTCACATGTAAGGTAGCCCTGCCATTTCATCCAGTCCAGTGTCCTGCCAAGCTGTTGATGGAGTTCGAGTCATCTGTGTTTGATATGATGCCGTGTCTCTTCAGCACCACACACACACACGCACTCACGTGTCTGCTAAAGCCACTCTTTATTTATTCTGGTGTCGTCTGACAGGATGTATATGAGTTAGGAGACTTCGACCTGTTATGACCCTTGACAGTCGGGCAATCATCCTGACAGTCACTCACGAGCTCATAGCCACTCTCCTCCATGCATGGATTAACAATATTTAGAATCCCTCACTATTTATAGAGCTTCCAGTATTAAAAAAAAAGATTGTGGCCATTGAGTTTTTAATTTTTCAAAATAGAAGTTGTGGTTAAAAGCTGCAATGAACAATTAATATTTCCAAGCTCTAAAATTGGAAGAGAGAGGCTTTCAGAGCATATTCAATGACAGCTGTCCTGATCTGGATCTGCATGACGTTTATCTTACGGCTCAACACTTTCTGTGTTGAAAAACATATTTATTTAATAAGTGATTTAATTTAATAAGGGTGAAGGAAACCGTATCTTTTTTTCCCTGCAAGGATTTGGAATATTTAAAGGCTACAGTCTGCCTGTGTGTTTCTGTGCACATGTGTATGATAAGGGGGGTTGGGGTATGGAGGTTTTGTGTGTGTGTGTGTGTGTGTGTGTGTGTGTGTGTGTGTGTGTGTGTGTGTGTGTGTGTGTGTGTGTGTGTGTGTGTGTGTGTGTGTGTGTGTGTGTGTGTGTGTGTGTGTCCATGCAGTCTTTACTGTGTCACATGACTGCTTAGGGACTAAGCACTGCTCACATCTTGCCCTAAATCCTCACTGACTGAAATAATGATGATAGGCTTATCCCCTCAAACTGAATTTTATGTTACGCCTTTCCATCATTCTCTAAATGCCCGTCCTCTCTGGTCCACATTTCTGCTCAGTATTTAAGTTTTTTCTGCAACCTTGTGAGTTCATGAAATAGTATTTAAAACTTTTGTTCAGTTGCTTGTCATCTCATGCACTATATGCTCTTGCAACTTTTAAACCTTTTTTTAAAAACTTGTTTTCAAGTCGTCCCCCCCTCCCCGACTGATTTTATATATGTAAAATGTTGTCACCCAGCCCAGCAGGCTAGCCTAATCAGAGATGTGTTTGTAAAAGAGAAGACATTGATTCAGTCAGCCTGGTGTCGAACATAATGCATGACCAAGATGTTAATAGTTTTTTCCACATGACTTCTATCAGAACTTGGCCTGGAGTCTTGCTTTTTAATGAGTATTTCTCTTGTGTCAAATCTCACCAAAGCCAGCAGTGATCTAGGCAGTGTTTAGATCCAGAGATACACTAGGAGTTGCACTTCTTTGTTGGTTTTTTCACTCCTGCGGTTGCTTGGTGGTTTATGTTCTAAAGCCTGCTGTTGGTCTCGCAGGTGTCTGACATTGTTATAGCCTGGGTGTCTTGTCATCTTTACTCAGTGCAGTGGATCACACCCCTGGTAACAGGCTCACCTTGAGTTGTGCTGTGGTTGCTATGAGAACTGAAGGCAAAGAACATGTTTGTTTTCATACAGCGTACAGCTTATTCCACAGCATCAAATTGAATACTTTGTGATTATTGTGGCAACACACAACAAAGCCCAGTATAAACATAACTGCTTTTTAATGAAGAATTCTTGTTGATCAGTATTTCATCATAGCACCTCTGGTTCTCTTCATTGTATGTAAAAACATTAAAAACATAGCTGGAGTTATTTATTCCGGAACATACAAAGGATGTTTTGTTTTGGTCAAAGGCAACAACAAAATTTGTGAACATCTTTTTTCACTGATAGCTATAATGGCTGAAGAGGAGTGTGTGTGTGCGTGTGTGCGTGTGTGTGTGAGTGAGAGAGTGGGAGAATGGGTGTGTTTTGACAAGGGTATATTGTGCAAACATGGATGTTTCTGTGATGTGTATTTGTGTTCTGAAGTGGGATCTGAAACATTAAAATTATTTCTATATTTTTAAATGCAAAAACTGTGCTACAAGTGGACTTGGTGTCTAAGTCAAATTTTATTTTATTATTTTCCATTTAAAATAAGCTGACATCTGCGCTCACTGCCTTAAAATACACCTCCTCTGTCTGTGGCATGTCCTCTAAGAGAAACGTCTTTTTAAGGAGATGTGGAAGAAATATTGTACAGTAGAACAATGTCAGTTTGTATAAAGTACTAAGGGAAAAATATTTATTACATGCATTGGAAGAAATTGTTTACTTAATGAATGTTATCTGTTTATTTAGAGATGTTTAGATGTAATAAATGCATTGAGTTAACTTTGAATAACTTCTTTCTTTATTCTTTATTCCAGCAAAACACTTTTTTTATGATTATTGACTAGTTAACCTTGTTAAGCATGACATAGTTACTTATTTTATGAACATTATCAGCCATTATGGGTCTGTCTGTACCCAAAAACACTGCGGGTGAAAGGTTTGTGTATACTTGTCAGATAAGCTCATCCTCCTCAAATCGTATATGCACTAGTAAGAAAACGCGAAGCAGCCACAAAAGCGTTTGGCAGTACGCTCCCAGCTCGTCAAAAACATCACGGAATTACATAAACGTATCCACTACATTACCGGATTAAGGTATCAGCTTTCATTTTCACTGTAGTTTGCATTTCGAATTTTAAACTAATTGGGTTGAATTCTTACTATGGGCAGGGATGAAACCGAAGAGGTCAGGTGACAGTGAAGAGTCATTCATACACCCATCGGTGCTCTGACCTTAGACCTGTGACAGGCGTGCTGGGTGCACTGGGGGGAGGTGAATGGGACATCGCTAACTTGTTGCTGTCGATGTTTAAAAACAGTAGATGGCAGCAAACGCAGCGTTCTGGTTCTGTTGTTCTCTGACTCCCACCTTTAATTACGATAGAAGAGAGAATTAAATACCATTGCACACTATTACCGTATAAACAATTATTTCCTTCAGTGGCAGCTTAATATTTTCTTAATTCAGGAAATTTGATTAGGAAAATAAATTCATTAGACTAAACCTTGTCCGTAATGGAATAGACTGGCACTGCTTCAGTCTTAAGACCGACTGTTCAGTCACATACTAAACGGAATATCATTATAAATTGTGGTTTAAAAATTATGTTTTCTCATCACAATAGCTCCTCTGCAAGCCAAGCGCGCATGGACAGGGATGTTTTATTCGGACTCACCAATCGCAGAGAGCCAGGGGCAGGCTGTTCGCAGAGCACGCGCCATATACGCGCGCTGCAATTTACACAGTTTGGACAATTTCACGAGCTCTGCGAAGGATAATCTAAATGATGACAACTTGTCAGGCTTGTTTGGAGAAGGTAATTTGACAATTTTAGTGACATGGGTAAAATTTCAGTTGCAACACTGGCTTAGACAATGGAAGATATTAATCAGAGTGGTATAGTGAACAAATCAATAAGTGACCTATTACATTTCAAGAACTTGGAGGACATCGATGTCTCCGCCGACGGGAGTCCGATTTTGAGGTTATTTATCTCTATTACTTATTCAGTAGTGTGTGCCATCGGTTTAGTTGGGAACTTGTTGGTGCTGTTCTTTGTTCGGGTGAGACAAGAGAGAAGGAAATCCAAAATAAACGTTTTCATCCTTAATCTTGCTGTGACGGATTTTCAGTTTGTGTTGACTCTACCTTTCTGGGCTGTGGACACCGCTCTAGACTTCAGCTGGCCATTTGGAGATGCCATGTGTAAGATCATCCTGTCGGTGACGGTAATGAACATGTATGCCAGCGTGTTCTTCCTCACTACTATGAGTATCACTCGGTATTGGTCTGTCGCCTCTGCACTGAAAGACCGCAGCAAACAGACCGTCTGCTCCGTCAAATCGGTCTGCGTTGTCCTGTGGCTCCTGGCGACCGTGGCCACTGCGCCAACGTTGATTTTCTCAACGGTCACAAACGTGGCAGGGGAAAAACTTTGTTTGTTAAGGTTCCCCGATGGACAGCATTGGTTAGCGGTATACCACCTTCAGAAAATACTGGTTGCCTTTGTTTTACCCATGGTAATAGTTTCTGTCAGTTATTTGCTGCTTTCAAGACTCATCCGCCACCGCGGGATGAAGAATAATCCCAAACGCAGAACGCAAGTCACGAGGTCCATAACCATTGTGGTTTTGTCTTTCTTCCTCTGCTGGATGCCTAACCATGCCATCACGTTCTGGGGAGTCCTAGTCAAGTTCAACGCGGTGTACTGGGATAAGACATACTACATCATTCACACCTACGTGTTCCCCTTGACTGTCTGTCTTGCTCATGCAAATAGCTGTTTAAACCCCGTCATTTACTGTCTCATGCGCAGGGAGTTCAGGAAGAAACTGAGGGAATTGTTTCTCCGCGAATGAGCGCGCGCACTTACCGTGCGCTCTGTGCCCGGGACGTGTATCCGTGCTCCGGCACATGTAGCCTTTTTTCTAGTACACAAGTCTTTATTTCATGGTTTATTATGTACAAGCACTGTATAAAAACATGACTATGGGCAAAACTTAATGCAATAAAATGTACTTGCATTGTCACTTATATAATATCTGAGTCACATAAGTTGTACACGAATGTAATGCGTCTTTATTTTATGACGTGTAGCCAAGACTAGTATGGTGTGTCATCTTTCTCTCAATAACTGTCACCAAAAAAAATGCAGTTACCGAAGTACTGTGGTGGTGAAATTATGTTTTAGGCACTTAGTTTCACTCTGTCTGTTGGTTAATGTAATGTCTTGATTTGATGCTATTGAACTGTACATCTGAAACACTTCTGAATATACAATCCAATTAATCCTAACCTCATTGTTTAAACAGCTGTCCTAGGAAATGACTGTGATTGCGCTCATCCATGTAAGACAGGTTTTTAGAGCCACAGATATGTTTAGTCAAGCTTGTGTTGTAAATCATGCAGTAAGTATTCTCAAACACGCCAATAACATTCATCAGTATGGTACAGTGGTTTTGGCAGACAATTACATTTGCTTGCTTGATGATGCATTGTTGCATTGAATGTCATGTGCTATCCCTCTGGGGTTACGGAGAAAGTGCAAAGATTTATAATTGTGCAATCTAATTTAAGCATATCATGTCAAAATCACTGAAAATGTGTCAGGGTCTACTAAACATTGCTATCTGCCCATTAGGCTGGATGACCCAGAAAGGACTCTCTTACTCTCCTTCTCTTCATTCTTGCTTTTTCTCAAAAAACAAAACAAAAAAAAAAACCTGTAGCATTTCAGTTATAAATAAAGACATCCCTTCTGTCAATTCTCTCCCTGCTGTTATCCTCTCTCAGAGCCTGTCGTGTCTGTTTCATTTTCAGCTGTGCTCAGTGAGAGATTAACCAACACCCCTACTGATACCAACACAGATTCCACGAATAACTGTCTGCAGGGAGGACGTCTAGAGAAACCAGGGAGAAATGCACCAGATTTGTTTTCTGGCCACAACTTCTGCCAAGCACTCACCATTACAGATTTTCAAGGTCTTCCTGCAAAGTCTAGCTGTACTCTTGACATCTAATTAATTACAAATGTGTCATCAAAGGAGGAGCTGAGGGGTTTTTTTGGGGGGGAGTACTACAGATCTGAATCTCAACACATCTGGTGAAGCTCTAAATCACACTGCTTGTAAAAAAGTCTCATAGCGGATCACAAAAAGAGCTCTAATTGCTTAGCAAAGATGACTGAAGACATTACACTGAGTAGATAGCAACTTAAAACAACGTTTAGGTGTGATGGAACAAAGGGATGAGGGAAGGCTGTGTTATTCAAACACAGAAAATCATTAAACACCCACTGAAAAGATACACCAGTGTAATCTCTATTATTATGGCTCCTGTAACATTAGAAACACTGTGTGGTCCTCAACATTTAGAGTTTTCAAATACGTCTTGTGATGGAGGCAGCATCCACAACTGGGTCTCAAACCCAGGCCCTACAGGTGGTAAATATTTGCCCCGACTACCGCACCAAGGAGCCAGCTCCCTGGCGCAGTAGCGGGAGCACCCATTTCAACTTCAACTTTCCATCACACCACCCTCTCCTGTGGCACAAACGTCAATATCTTCCTAACTAAAGGCTAAATTCAGCCTTGTGCTTAGCAGCCCTGTCCCTGTAATGGCATCTCCACATGGCTTGGTTACACAACCTTTGATGTGATGCAGCCTCTGCTTTAAGCTGCATGATTCAGATAAGAGCATGTTAGCACTAACCATGGAATTAAATAGCCAGCCAGCTATGAAGCATTTCTTTCTTATTTACATTTGACAAGGACAAATGCAAATTTGATCATGTTCTTTAAATCTAGTCTATGACAGTGAATAAGTTAAAGAATAATTCTCTCACATACTAAATAAATGTGAAGGAAGTTAGACTATTCTGAGAATAGTCCATTTGATTTTATGGGGAAAAAAAGACCTATAGACTTACTGCCTCATTTTGAACTGGGCTTATTTCTTTCCATACTCACAGATATTTTACTTCTTGGTCATTACTTACACAATCAAAGAATGAGTGTGTCATGTTTTAGGCATGATACCGACCTGTTGGAACTAGCATTCTACTCTTAGTTGCTGAGTTTGAGGGTAGTCAGAGCTCCCCACTGGTGATGACCTCACTAAGTGATTGTGACAGGATAATCAAATCTCTTCTTCCCCATGACACCCTCTCAGAATCTGACATCAAAAAAAATTTCTACGGCAGCCACGATTCCTATGAAAACCACTCGTGTGAAATAGTTTACTATCAGGTGGCTTCTGATTTTATTTTAGTAATTGCTCCAAGTATTTTTGGTAAACAACAATTTGGTGAACACATTTTATAATTTTGAAGCAAAAATCTCATGTGTATATGTTTCTTAAACATTAGTTAAAATATTGACTTTGGATGTAGTCTCTGTTTTAGTATCTGTATTTTTTATTGTTGTTGAATTAGGTCACTGTTTTTTTTGTGTTTTTGTGTTTTTGTTTTTTAAAAAGCTTGGTAATAATGCACATGACCCATAGATTTAAAAATGGGGAAAGTTATTCACCCAAGTCTAAAGCAATGTAAAATTAAAGGCTTTTAATCTTTTTGAAACTTTTCCACAGAAAGTAACTATCTTATTCACAAACATGGCATAGAATGAAATATGTTCAGATGGCAAAATTGTTCCCGTCAACCATGTATATATATATATATATATATATATATATATATATATATATATATATATATATATATATATATATATATAAATTGAACTAAGCACACATGTATACATACACACTATTATTAGGCATATTGTATTTTGGAGAATTCATTTTAATGTTGAACAACTACAGCACTCTCGGTCAATCCAAAATGTTAATAAACCTCAAACCTGAATATTTAACAAAGTAAAAGTGAGGTTTTGGCTTCTTTTTAGGAGAATATGTGTGCATAATTATGCAACTAAATGAAAAACAAATTTTCCCCATCTCATTTGTTTATTTTCATATGTTAAAGTGAGGATAATAAACAACTCCATTTACAAATAAACATTTGACATTTAAAACAAACAAGCAAACAAACAAACAGCAAGAACAATAAAAACAGTGTCCAATATATCCACCTTTCTTTTCAATAACAAGTCATAAACCTTCCATTCATGGAGTCTGTCAGTTTCTTAATGTGTTGACGAGCAACTTTTTATGCAGCCACCACAGCCTCCCAGACACTGTTCAGAGACCTTTACTGTTTTCCTTCACCGTAAATCTCCCATTTAAGAAGGGCCCACAAGTTCTCAATAGGGTTCAGGTCAGGTGAGGAAGGGAGCCATGTCATTATTCTTTCAGGTTTAAGGCCTTTACTGCCTAGCCAAGCAGTGGAGTACTTTGATACATGTGATTCAGCATTGTTCTGCATAAAAATCATTGTCTTCTTGAAAGATGCAGACTTTTTCCTGTACCAATGCTTGAGGAAGATGTCTTCTAAAAACTGGCAGTAGGTTTAGGAGTTGATTTTGAGCCCATCCCAACCCAAAAGGGTCCAACTAGCTCATCTTTAATTAATACCAGCCCATAGCAGTACCCCACCTCCAACTTGCTGGTATCTGAGTCGAAGTGGAGCTCTGTGCCCGTTACTGATCCAGCCATGGGCCCATCCATCTGGTCCGTCAAGAGTAACTCTCGTCTCATCAGTCCATAAAATCTTTGAAATATCTGTCTTCAGATTTTTCTTGGCCTAGTCTTGATGTTTCACTTTATGTGTCTTGGTCAGTGGTGGTCGGCTTTCAGATTTCCTTACCTGGGTTACATCAGTGTGCTTTGGTTTTTCTTGTTGGATTATCCTCTGGTTGGTTAAGGTAGGCTCTGAGTTTATTTACTTTTGCCTTAGATTCTGATAAATTCAAGGCTTGTTGTCTGAATATAGTTGTTAGTTGCATGTTAGCTGTAATTACTCACTACAGGTGTAGTTCCGCCTTGGCCTTTGGAGTGAATTGAGGGGCGGACTCAGCACTTATTGAACTTGAGTTAAATTAGGATGACTCCACTACAGACGTATATATCTGAAGCGGTAATCAACACCTGGTGAAGCTTTGTTGTGCTTTCAATCAGTTCATCTACATCTCATCTACTGGACTTCACGAACTCACCTAAGTAACTTCTTCTCATATTATCTCAGTCTTTCATCTCATGCATCCACAAATTGGGCATCTGAAATATGTCTCACAATTCCTGTCCATATATACCACAGATCTCCTCGACGCTATCATCATAGACGTCGCAATGTCAGCAACCTCATTTATTCACAACGTTTGGCACCATCACAGATCCTGGTGGCAGAAGGGTTCTGGAATTGCCTATCTGCTGTCCAGAAGGCTGACTTCATCTCAGCACTAGCATCCCTACACTTCCTGACTCTAACAGAAACAAGGATCATCCCTGAGAACTCAGCGACTCTCGCTACCCTGTCCTCTGTCTTTTCATTCACCCATTCTCCGAGGCATTCTCCAGCAGGGGTGGTTGCACAGGTTTACTATTGTCTCAAGAGTGACGTTTCCTTCTCTACTCTTTCCATCTCCACTATTGAATTTCATGAAATTACAGTGTCTTTCCCCAGCAAACTTCATATCATTGTCATCTACTGCCCTCCAGGTTCCCTAGATCACTTCATTGGTGAGCTCAACATCCTCCTGAGTCAATTCCCCATTGAAGGAATTCCATTCATTCTCCTTAGAGACTTCAACCTTTTATCAGACAAACTGCATTCCTCCTGCATCCTTCTGCTGTTGACAGCATTTGACTTCACCCTTAACCACTCTCCTCCTACTCACAAAGCAGGCAATGTTGTAGACCTGATCTTCACTCGTACCACCACAACATCAGACATCGCACTCTAGCATTTATTGTTTATTACACATCATTGTCACCCCCCTCCACCTCTTGGACCATCACTTTCTATCCTTCTCTCTCTCCCTTCCTTCTCTTTCCATCCAGTCCTCCCCAATGTGTTCCTCCTCCTTCCATCACAATCTGCACTCCATAACTCCCTCTTCCCTTACTTCTACTATTTTGTCCACACTTCCTCACCCTGACTCTCTGTCTTCTCTCTCTTTGGATATAGTTACAAATTCTTTCATTTCTACACTCTCCTCATCAATGAATCTTCTGTGCCCTCTCTCCTCTAGACCTGCTAAGTCCTCCCCGCCTGCCGCCTGGCTAACAGAAACACTCCGCTGCCACAGGAGAGAACTAAGGACTGCAGAAAGGCGGTGGAGGAAATCTCACGTAGCTTCAGACCTCAGCTCATACCAATCTCTCCTTTTTACTTCTCACTGGAAGTAACATCCTACTACAGAGGAAAAATCTAATCATCAGCATCTGATCCATGCAAGCGCCTTCCTCATCTCTTACTCCTGAGGATTTCATCACCTTGTTTGAGGAGAAGGTTGCAGCAATCCACCAGTCCTTTTCCTCAGTTCCCACTCTTCCAACCAGAGCATTCCCCAGTATCTGACTCTCTGACTTATTTTTCTCCTCTCTCCTCAGACGAAATTCTTCAACTCCTGACTTCCAGCAATCCGACTACATGTCTGCTGGACCCAATTCCTTCCACTCTGTTCCAGACAATCTCAAGAGATTTGCTTCCTTTCATCTCTGTCATCATCAACATCTCCTTTTCTTCTGGATACGTGCCAACTGCATTCAAAACCACTAGGGTGGTACCAATCCTCAAGAAAGCCACACTCGATGGCTACAATGTTACCAACTACAGATCACTTGTCTCTTTCCTCTCAAAAGCCTTCGAACGAACAATTTACAATCAATTGTCTCTTAACAAGAACCAGCTGCATGAACCCAATCAGTCCGGCTACAAACCAGTACATTCTATAGAAACAGCCCTCATAGCAGTGACGGAGAAATTTCATGCTGCTAAAGCTGCCAAACTGTCATCTGTTTTGATTCTTCTAGACCTTTCAGCAGCTTTTGACACAGTGAACCTCAACATTATTCTCTCTGTTCTCTCCAGGCTTGTTATGACTTTCTCTGCATGGAGATGGTTTCAGTCCTATCTGGGGGGACGGTCCTATCAGGTGACATGGAGAGGATCCACATCCAAACCATGCAGACTCTCCACTGGTATTCCACAGGGCTCACTTTTAGGCTCCCTTCTCTTCTCTTTCTATACTCGTTCTCTTGGTGATCTACTCATGGTTTCTCCTACCATTGCTATGCCGATGACACTCAATTATTTCTTGCTGGACTGACATTGCGTCATGGATGACAGCCCACAATTGAAGCTCAACCCCAATAAAACCAAGCTTCTGTACATCCCAGGTACTTACAACCCTTATTATGACCTCACAGTTTCCTTTGAGAACTCCCTGGTATCACCATCCGAAGCTGACCGTAGCCTGGGCATAACTTTGGACAACCAGTTGTCGTTCTCAACTCATGTTTCAAATCTAACCCGGTCTTGCAGATTCCTCTTTTGTAACATACAAAGAATTCGGCCCTTTCTCTTGCAGGAAGCTACCCAGGTGCTTGTGCATTCTCTTGTGATCTCAAAGCTAGACTACTCCAACTTGCTACTTGCTGGTCTTCCTCTAAGAGCCATCAAACCTCTACAACTTGTCTAGAATGCAGCAGCATGACTGGTCTTCAATTTTCCAAAGTTCACACATGTTACTCCGCTGCTGTGCTCCCTTCATTGGATTCCAGTAGTTGCATGCATCAGATTTAAAACCTTGATGCTTGCCTACAAAGCCAAAAATGGACCAGCCCCTTGATACATGAGGTCAATCGTCAAAGCCCGATCCATACCTTGAGTACTTCAAACCTCAAGTACAGCTCGGTTTGAAATACCATGCTTCAGGTCTCATGGAAGACGAGCATCGAGACTTGGCTCCAAGATGGTGGAATGAACTCCCACTTGCTGTCCGGACAGCATAGTCCCTTGCCGTCTTCAACTGCAGACTGAAGACCCATCTATTCATGAAATATTTAAATAAAAACTGACCCTGCTCCTATACTGACTGACTAAATTAGTACTTATTGTTTATATACTTAGGGTATTGTTTATTACACTGATGTTGTTTAACAAACTCTAGCACTTATTTTTTATTACACTTATCATTGTTTAAGATAGACCTTGTATATTTTGTACTTCTTGGCATCAGCTGTGATCCCTGTATTTCTACAGTATTGTAGATTATTGACATATTGGACTCTAACCTGCTGTAGGATGTAATCTATAAGTAAATGACAAAGCATTGTAAGTCACTCTGGATAAGAGCGTCTGCTAAATGCCATAAATGTAAATGTAAATGTCTCTGAGTACTTCTGGGCACTCCAGGTAGGTTACAGTTCTGGAATATGACAGCACTGAAGGATAATGGGTTCCTGGTCTCTTCACATTTGATTCTTCTCAAATCTTTGGCAGTGAATTTGTGTCTTTTTTCTCAACACGTTTCTTGTGACTTTTTGCAACAAAATATTTGATGGTTCTGTGATCACGCCCCAATATTGTAGAAGTTTTAAGAGTGCTGCATCCCTCTAAAAGACTTTTCAGAGTCAGTTAAATCTCATTTTAGGCTATTTTGCATGAGGAAAAGAAGCTGCCTAATAATTCTGCACACCTGGATATAGGGTGTGGATCTCCTTATGTTACAGCCTCCCTCGTAACACAAATACACCTGAAATGCATAAATCCATTAAGCATTCAAGTTTATATAGCTTGGAATTGGAAAATAAGCATAAAAATTATAATATGGTCAAAAATACTATCTTGCCTAATAATTGGACACACAGTGGGGGTTGAGTATATTTTAGGTCATTGACTTGTTGCAAGATAAAGTGATGTATGGGGCCTTTTGATGCATTTGGTTGCATATGAGAAATCAGTGATTACCTCAGAATTGATCCATTTGGCAGATAAGGTGGGATCCATCACTTTGGATCATGAACATTTTCATTTTTTCATCACTCTTTACTCTTTTTACTTTCCGCTTTTTGTCTCATTTGCTTCCGACTGTGTCTCAGAAATCAGCATTATATTGCACTGTACCTGGACTTCCTATTCCTGAGACGTGTCTTCCTGAGGAGAAATCTTCACGTTGTGTGAAATCCCCCTCATGACATGTTGGTGTATTCTCCTCTGTATGGTAGTCTATGACATGTCTGTGCTACATTTTAGATAATGTTGATCAGTACAATTTTTAAATGTGACTGAAAACACTCTTTCATCCACTGATGTAGTCTCCATGTTCTTCCAGGTGGTTTGCCTCAAGTCTTTTTAAATTTTTTTTTTTACATTTTTACTTTAGCAATGCACCAAATGTACCAAACACTTTGGTGTTTTTAGCCTCATGGCATTTAGTCTTCTTTAGTTCTCATATTGACAGACAGCAGCAGCAGATTAGATGCATAATAGCACATCTAGACCTGTACTTAGCTTTCTTGTGCATAAACTCTATCCAGCAACACAGAGGGAACAACTAAACAGCCAAACAGTGACTTGTCCATTTACTTTTGGTCATCCTAAATAGGAGGACAGTGTGGTTATAGACATAGGTGTAGTTTTGTGGTGGGGTGTGTGTCCCTCCTAATAATTTCTGCTCACACTACTCATATAATGTGGTAGGTTGGCTGGTGTGAGCAGTGTCCCCCCACCAAAGTTGAAATGAAACCTATACCAGTGGTTATAGATGTGCATACCCTCAGATTAAAGATGACACTTGGCACCTTAACTAGAAAAACTAACTTTTCTCTGGAGTTTTCATAAGTGTCCTGCTGTGGTTTGCTCATTGAAACCTCTCTAGGCCAAAGAGAAAATAATAACCCCTCGTTTGTTCTCAATGAAACCAGGAGGGGGCAACAGATCTCCCGATTGGCATTTGTGGAGAACTACCCTTATGTCACTTAAAAAAATCTAAGAATACAACCAATTGTCTGCTTAGGCTCAGTTTGTTGAATGTTATAGGCAGCGTTGCATGAGGCTTGTCCTATGTTGAGAGCCCAAGGTTGTAATAATTTAAAAAGTCCAGTGTTAACTGTATGGACAGCCAATAAAAAAAAACTAACTAACAAATAAATAAATAAATTTAATTAAACGGTTCCAAAAAGGCCGTGACACGGAGAAGCCCATCCGAGTCTAAACCACCCTCAGGTGAAAATACCCCTCCATGTAATTTAACAGTCCAACCCTTTCTCAGGTAACGATGACGCCACCAAAACTCAGGCTGTTACCAGTCGCACATCCAAGTCACACTGAAACTAACAAGGAAGTCCCACCCTGAGTCAGGTCTGATTGGTCAAAGTAAACTTTTTTTGCATAAAGTTCCTGACAACCATTGGTTTAGGGTTGTGTCTGTACCGCGACAGGTTCGTAGAATGTGGTTAACGCGTCAGGTGAAAATCGCAGCTTCTGGTTTAAGGGAGAAGTAGTTTTATGGTTGTAAGTGTTAAACGTAAACGCCCTAGTCGCTTTTTATTGGAGTAGTCTACTACACGCGCACAGGAAACTTTGTTTAACCAAAGAGCAACAATGAAGAGTCTGAAGAACCGCCTGAAAAAATATGAAGTTAATATTACAGTAAGTTAAAGTTGGGTTTCTAACTGCCCGGTCTACTTTATGACTGCTGTATGACTCGGTGTTTTCTGCGGTGGGGATGTTCTTATTCGCTGTAGGGACATCTGGATGTGTGCTTCGTGGCTACCGTGTTTAGGATACACGTTTCTCGAGTCAGTTTGAAGCAAGGAGCAAGGAGGTTTGCCTGCTCAGTTTTGCGAGTTCTCCAGTGCGTCCATGCCAAAGCATGAAGCAGCCCAACATCAGGAGAGGTGTAACGCCGTCTGATGGACCATCAGTAGGGAGAATCCAGGCAGGTCTCCAGCGGGTTGCGTTCCCCACTGTGGGAATAATCCCACGGGATTTACATTAGATCGGTTTGCGCCTCTGAGGTGTGACCATGACCTAATTACAGAGCTCACTGAAATTTTACATTTGAAATTCATGGATTCTTGGATTTCCTTTTTAGTTCTTATCGCATGTTTTAGACATGAGAGTCGTACATCATGGTACCTGTTTATGAAACTATTCCAGTAGACTTGTTGACTTTGTCAACGAGTCTATAAAATCTTAACTTTTAAAAACAAATCTAGAAATAGCTGTATGCAAACATACAGGGTTGATTTTTATTTATATATTATATAAATATCTATCTATCTATCTCCATCATGAAATCCTCGTTATATTTTGTTTTAGGACCAAATATAATTTGCCTCTGGGAAAACCAGTCATTCGACTTAAGATCATATTTGGAATACTTGGATAATTTTCAAATGGTGCATTGGGGAAAATTGTGTTGTTTGAGATTCAAGCCCAGTTCCCGATTAGAGATGCCTGGGGCTTGCTTCCCTCTTGAATTTACATGTGAAAGAAACTCTGCCCCATGCTTTGTGTTTCTGAGAGAAGGCCGGTTACTGAAGGGGCTTGTGTAAGAGTTTTGTTCTGGAGGGGAGGGTGCTTTCCCAGAGCGTTTGAATTCCTTGCTGGGTGTGTGTTGTATTTAATGTCATTGCATAGCAGGTCTACCGTTCCTCCTCTGCTTTTAGCCAACACTTGTCTGATATCTAATTCATAATAAATAGTGTTGTGTGTCATAATATATGGGAGTGTTTCTTGGAAATAGCATGATTGTAAAAAAAAAAACACACAAAAAAAAACTGAGACATGATTGATAAAATTATACCAACAGCCCACAAGCAAAGTTAACTCCAAGATGAGAAAATGAGTCAATGGAAAAGGACAAATCTTGCCATGTTTTGTAAGTCCTTGTTCCACATAGCCTTGTATGTTGGCCTTCTATAAGGCATGCACCCTGTTTATTCTTGTTGGGAGCTTTCAGACATCAAATTGCCAAAATAATTCATAGCATACCTGTTAATGTATTTTTGAGAGATGGTGTTTCCCCCTAAAATATGGTGTGAACTGAATGTTTGTGTGGGGCTTTGAAATCTGACTACAGCAGTGTAAGAAGGGCTTGATTTACTTTTATGCATTTGATGAGGATGCGTTTTCCTGCGTGCTTGGTTGAGTGAGGAGTTTCCACACCCCACCAAAAGGCAGTCTAGAATCTGCTATTAGTGAGAGGTCTGTCATTTACCAGTGCACAAAGACCCCTGGAACACACAACCGTGAACCTTCACAGGAGCCAGGCCCTCCGTGAATCCTGCTATTCCCTGCATGGAGGCAGAATTCCTTGGGGCTTCAGAGGAAGCTGATTCAGCTTGCAGCGAGTGTGGTGTAGCAAGCAAAACGCAGAATGGCTTCAATTCTACAACCGTCTCTGTGCTTTGTAAATATGCTTGCAGGTCTGCTGGTGTGCCATGGGTGATGTTTCTGCATTCCGCTCTGAAATGCGGAGCTTTGGGCTTTTGGAAGCAGGTTCGAATCTCCAATCAGAACTGTCTGGCTGAGTGCAATACTTGGAGGGGCTTTGAGGTGTTTGTTTGTTTGTTTGTTTATTTATTTATTTATTTATTTATTTATTTATTTACCTCCTTCTCATCTCCCAGATGTCGAGACCTTTTAAGCATGCCTGAGGCTTCTGTTGATGAATGTGCTCTGTGCATGCAGTGTTTGTTACCCTGATGGTTGCAGATGGGCAGTAATGAGAGTAGTTCTTGTTTTCAAAATGTACTTTGCTGGCCAGAATGCAATTTGCTGTCTGCCTGTGCATCTTGTGCCTTTTTATTCTGCCTTTTTAGGAACCCGTATACATGGATGATTGGTTGGTATACAGTTACTTGGACACCGATTAATCCTAATGTTGAACTGAATAATTTGACTGGTTAATATTTTATATTGGAATAGTTGAATGGAACATCATTTACAAATCTGTTTGGTTTGGCCTGATTTAAAGCACTGTCTGGGCTTACTGCTATTGTCTACAAAATCATTGTTTCTAATCAAATTTCTTGGGTAATGTAATGCTCATGGAAGCATCCTGTAAAGAGACAGGGTAGGGTCATCATATTTGTACATTACTACTAAGATTACTAAAACATTATTACTTGACATGCTGTTTCTTCGGTTTTTTTTCCTCTCTGTGATGAGTTCCGATCCAAACTAGCAATGCTGTGAAAGCGGTTCATACTAGAACTCCAAGATGTTTTCCTGACAATGAAAGGCGGAGCAGTGTCTCTGTGTTTTCAGCTGCTCCTATTTGCCTGACCCCATCAAAATAGGATGTAATGGGCCGCACATTGTCATATTCACAGTAAGAGGCAGCAGCAGTGGTCTGGACATTTTTACTGTATGATGATCTGCATCTTGATGGGCTGAAATGACCCTAAGCATTGTGTAACCATTATGATTCTTTTAATAAATGAATGCCTGCTGCTAAACCTTTTTTTCAAACAGAACATTAAGTAATCCTCTACAAAATATGAACATGATGATATGAAGCTTGTGATTCATACGCACATGGGTGTAATTAATGAGAGTAAGTCACAGCTGAGGCTGTGAGTAAGTTTCCGACACTGTGGCTCATTAGCACAATAGGCACAGCCATATGCAGGGTAAGGGCCAGCAGGCGCCAGCGGGCAAGTTGCTTCAACAAGTATGTGTGTCGATTTTTAAGTTCAAGTAACCTGTGCATGTATTGCATGGTATGAGGTAGACTGTGCGGCTCCCTTCATTTTTCATTATAAGACAAAGATGGTACACTTCAAAGCATTCCATTGTGGCTACTTTGAAGGACTTTATACACGACAGACTTGTTTTGAAGTATGGTAAATTTAATCATAACCGTCTGTCATTTTAAAAATATTTTTAATAAAGAGAGATCGCACAGGTCTGTTGTCATTAACCGACATGCTAATGAAAGTAACGTGGATGATGGGTGTGTGAAGGTTGCTCATGTTTGACCAGTTTACAACCCATGTGTCTGCTCATGCACTCGGTGCGTCGCTTCAATTCAGAATAGCTACTTTTCTTTTTCTATCAGCTCGAGCCATCTCCGAAATGGAGATTTTAAACAAATCGTCACTGGAATTGAGCACTGACTTGTGGAGGCATGCTGGAGTGGACAAGCATGGTGACTAATGCAAACGGCGGGAGAGTTGTGGAAATGTGTCCTTGTGCCTCTCTGAAGGTCCGGCAGTGAGCAGCGAGGCCCCAGAGTTCTAGCAAGCTGTTGCAATGGGAATTGAATGTTATCCTATCTGGGGATTACTGGCAATGTGCTGTACAAGAGAGCCCATCTCATTCCTATGTCTGGCCTTTCTGAAGCCTATATTTCTTTTATACAGTGCATGCAACATTTCAGCTTTTGCTTGTGAAGATGATGCACTGAAATATCAATGCATCCACCTGTGCTTGTGTGTACTTATTTATTTCTGTCTCTAACTTAATGCAGGGGTTGTATAGTAAACATCTCACCTTTTGAAGTTTCGTTTTCTGCCGTTTGTCCATGCCTGGAGGTGCTAGACGTTAATAATATAATGGTGTAGTACGAACAGGCCCAAGACAGTGTGTCAGATGAGATTTAGAGGCCAACATCAAACAGCAGGTTGAAATGGAGCCCCTTGTGCAGTCTAGACTAGTAAGCCTTCGACTCAAACCAGAGGAACGTGTCTGAACTGCTGCCTCAAGTCCAGAGTGGGAAATGGGAGATAAAAACAGACTTGAATGAAATGCTTGAATAATGAAATAAAACCTGAATACATGGTGTACGTATGTAGAATATGCATGTTGAATGAAATCTGCATGTGAGGTAGACTTTCAGTGTAATGGTACAAACTTCCTTTTAAAAAAAAAAAGCTATTTTGGACCAAGTGCTTGCACAGCTGATGGACTCTTGCCCGAAATGTCCTGTTTCTCTGGAAACTTTGTCTACTTCACAGCTGTTTTTACTAGCTCTACGCCTTTGGTTACAACACGATGCACTTGCTCCTTGGAATTGTCGTTGTATTTATTGGTTCATGTGCGAGTCATCTCCATGTCCTGATGAAAGCCCTGCCCCCACACCCAGTGTAAATGATGATGATTTATCCCATTACTGTATGTGTTCAGAGCAATACATTTTAAAGTGTGTTTAGTGTGTCCAGTGTTTAGCAGAACCTATGTCTGTGCAGCTTGGCGGCCCCCCCAGTTACTCTTCTTTTGATGATGCTAGGCCACGGCAGCGGACCTAGCTCTGCTCGCTGGTGCACTGGCTTTACTCTTTGCCTTCTCTGACGCTTGGTAATTGTGAGCATCTGTCGTGGACGCCTGTGTGCTCATGTTGGCTGGCAAGGGCAGTTGGCAACCACTAAAGATGTCGCTCGCTTCCTCAGAGTCTTGGAAATCCAAGTGCCTGTCGTACCCTCCATTGTAGCATGAGAGGGGAGAGCTAGCTAGCCAGTCGTTATGACAACTCCCACTCACCGACTAAAAGTAAGAAGGAAAAACTGGAAAAAGAAATGAATTTTCTGTTATTGGGTCGTAATTTGGTCAATGACGATAGACTTCTGCTTCTTAATAGGCACATTCCATTATAATGCATTACATAAACCTCTATTCATTATCACTTCATTGTGTATATGTATGTAATGCATGCATGCATGCATGCATGCATTCATTCATTGTCTCCTGCTCTTGGTCAGCCAGGGAACAGATACAGGCTGAGGCACAGGTGTGTGTGTGTGATGTGTTCTTCGGATGTTGGACTGTTCTACTGGCCTGCGGGCTTCTCTCTTTTTTTCCCTGCATTACACCCCATTTCCCCTTCATTGCTCTGCTCTGTCATGAGACCTTGAACCCTGGTGCCTTATCACCTCTCCCTCAGTCTCTACATCCTTGGCACCTCCTTCCCAAGCGGAAGGCCTGAGAGGACGAAGCATCTGCTCGAGCGGTACCCGGGAGCGCTCCTCTCATTTGGCTAGAGCAAAGGAGCTCTTCGGCGCTGTATCCACAAGCTGAGCAGAAAACGGAGAGCAGCCGTTATTTAGCTCTAATGGCCACGAAATTTGCAGAGCCTGAATGAGGGAGAGCATGTGTGGATTTGTTGCTGGTATGTGTGTGGTGTGAATAAATTTGCACACAAAGGTAGTTGTCCGCAAGCCAGGTCCTAAAATCATTTATTATAGCAGATTATACTAATAATACTGTCTCGTGTTCCTTTTGGATACTATGGCAATTTGTAATGGGGTGTTTTGGAGCCCTTGGAATCGTTCCATTTGGGAATGCCTTTTTTGTAGCAGTTGTTGCACATTTCAAAGTCCTAGTCTTCTGGTTGGAGAATCATTTCTTCCTTGCTTGCCCATTCACATCCCGCCAGAAGAATATGTGAAATTTATTCAAACTGAATTGTTGAGGTCAGAGACTTGTGCCCTAGCACCACCTGGGACACACACCCTCCCCTCTTCGCCATCTTTTGTGTTGTCTTTTCTTTCTGTCCATTTGTCATTGTGAACTCTCTCTCTGTCGCTGTCTGCACCTATGCCCTTTCTTCACACTCCATTCCAGCTTTTTTTTGCTTTGTTTTTCCACATGAAATGACAAGGCAACTGCTTTACTAGTCACTGGAGCTTTTTTTCACCATGTCCATTTATGGCGACTGTCCTCTGGTGCGTGCCGAGCAGACTACAGGAGCTGTCATCAGTCCCTCGATCAATACAGCCTTTTCTCCTGAAAAAGCCTTCAGATGTATGGATCTTAAGAGGGGCCTGTTGTTGCTCCTGCCTTGAGTGTTTGATGCAGGTGAAAAAGGCTTTAACAATAAGGAAAATGTAAATACTGAACTGAGCTCGAAAAAAGGTTCTGAGATTCTCATATGGTGAGGTCACTTTTAGGTGTAGTACACCTAATAGTGGTGTCTGCAGTTGGAGTTGGTGGGTGGTTTCCTAAGTATCTGTCGACACAGAGTTAGGATGTGCCTAAAAATAAAAGAATCAATCATATTTTATTGCATATGCTAATACTGGCAGGCATGTAACTACGGCAGGAGCGCAGAAGTGAATGTTCTTGGGCACAGGGCCTCTGCAGTGTGTCCGTCAGCAAAGGCTCGAAATCGTGCCCAGAGTTGGTTAAAGGATCAGATTGGCTGCATGCAGCCAGTCATTCACACTGAGGGTTGAACCGTGCTGAACGGGCTTGCTGCACCTTGCTTTTCAGCACTCGTCACTGGAGGAACAGGCATGGTAAGTGAGCCCTTGGCTCCAGGGCTTACCTTGTTGTTTCCCACTGGTCTAACTGCATGTAGCATGCCTCGTAAGAGGCATACCGCTCCCTGTCAACCTCTCATTCTGAAGGAAGAAAGCCACGATAAATCTCCGCATGTATTCTTGTTACATATTTATTTAGAACACATTTTCAGTGAAATGTTTGCGAGTGTTTTTCATTTGGTAAGGTTGTATTTAAAACAAACAAACAAAAAAAAAAACCATTTTTAAAAAAGTGATTTGTTGAAGTTTTTGCTTAAATGTCTTCTGAGGTTGTGCTTTGTGCAACTCTAAGTGATGGCAAACACCACTTTTATGGTATGGGTTGAAACACAGCCCATCTTGAGTCAAATGCACCCATATCTCAGGGCCCACTTGGAGGATCCCAGACTTTTTCAAATGGCTTGGATAGTTTGAAGGCTATGTAATGAATTTGAACATTGTCATAAGGTTTATATAATTTAATCACAGTCTCTGAGCGTTTGATAAATTGACATTGTTGAGATATTGAGAGCTTTGCTCATAGCCTGTAACAGTAATGTTAGAAATGACAGTTTCTTTTTTGGGGGTGTAATTTAATCAGAAATAGGCCTGTAACTTCATTCTTTGCTTGCTCAGTCATAATATGCCTGAAGAGTTGAGTTTGTAATATTTGAATTGCATTTCAGTGTGTGCTTGTGTAGCCTAGGTTTGTGTGTTCACAGGGGGCTGAGAGAATTCTTTGGTAAATGAATTTGCAGTGCTATGGAAGGATGTCTGATGGTGTGTATTTGCTGGCAGAGTTGGGGAGGGATGGTTTACTTCCTGCTCTGAAATGACACGTTCTGGAGAATGTGCCACTGCTTGACAACATTAGTCCCATTATTCTCTGGGTTTTTCCAGCACAACTAGACATGGGTTTGATTGACATGAAACTCATTAAAGGTTTTTGATAACCAATCATAATGCACCAGATATCATGATGTAGATGTATGGTGAGGTGTCAAATGCTTTGAAGTTTAATGAGTAAATGAACAAAGATGTGAAAGAGAATGTAAACCCTTTGGAATTTGTCTTAAAAGGTCTTTAAACTCTTTATAATCATTCTATATTATATACAGCCCTATTAACTCAGTGTCATATTTTTTAGAGAGAATTATAAAATCAAATGATATGGGGGGGGGGTGCTTCTAAAGCTGTAGCTCTACTAACTAGTGAAGCCTTTGTTGGCAGTAACCTTAGCCAAACGTCGTCTGTTTGACCCTAAGTATTTTTGACCCTTTCCGCTCTAGAAAACTGCTTCAAGCTGTGTGTATGTGGGAGGGTGCCTTTGTTGAATGGCTTGCATCTGATAACGACAATGCATTTCAGCAATATGAACACCAAGGAGTTTTTTCTGGATTTTCTCTCTCTCTCGTTCATGTACACCAGTGATTGGGATCACTTAACACATTGCATGATCCCCCTCAAATCAGTTATAGAATTTCCTGGTACAGCATAAAATTAATTGGCTCCCGAGCCCCGTTCAGGCTGAGGCTTTGGTGTTGGTATGCAATGTTTCCCTGTCTTCAAGCCTAATGCTAAGTGCATGTACTGAAAAGTTCAACTTGGGTCTTACCTGTTCACAGAACATTATTGCTTTCATGGAGCGCACACAGGCCATCTTTAACAAACTTGACGCAGACCATAATGCACTGTGTGTTTTTTGTATGGCACATGAACACACAGGTTGTGCTGAAAACACCTCCAGATGCTCAGCTGGTCTTCTAAGGCTTCTCTGTGGTGTTCCCTTGCACTCCTCTTTCTAGGTTGACTACGCCCTAGGAGAGCCACAGTGGTGTTGGGTTTCTTCCGTTGGTAATCTGCTGGACTGTTGGTCCATGGAGGCCTAAAGCTTTTAAAAATCCTTTCTAGTCTTTAAGAGCTCTGATTTTTAAATTTTTACCAGTGCCCAGTTTATTTATTTTTTTTTACATTTATTTTATTTCTTTTTAATAATGTCCTATTGCAGTTAAACAGAAGGGCAGAATTCATTTTTTAAATGAATGAATTAATTTTAATTATAAGATGTTTTAAAATGTATTTAATGTCAGAGCAGGACAAACATCTGTACCAACTGAAACAATGTCTACTGGAATAATTACTAGGTCATTTATATTCGATTAATACTAGATTGGTTTACCAATGAGCCATTTAGTCAGTAAATATATGACACTGAAAAATGTGCCAGCATTTGTTAAATATTAAATGGGGCGATCTTCATGATGACTTGGACAAGGATCTGATCATATTTTTGCAGCTAATAATATGGATAAATAAGTAATTCCAAATGTTTTCTAAAGCTTCCTTTACAACCATATATTTAGATTGTAACATGACTCTTGTTTAGGAGCAAAGAATGGAACCCGTCAACAATGGCTCTGTCCCTTTTACTGGGAAATTGACCAAACAAAGCTCGTGTCTGTGGTTCATAGCATAAGACATTGTCTGTATGAGGGGCAGATGTGTGTGTGTGTGTGTGTGTGGGGGTGGGGGTGGGGGGTGTGATTGTATGAGGAGCCATGGGGGTAGGGTTTGTGCACTTTGGCTGTATGACTGAAATTACATAGAAGCTGTATTGTTTGTGTGGGAGAGAGAGGAAGAGATGGATCTGTGCATGTACTTTGCGCCTCCTTTAAAGCTGGACACTTGCTCTGCTATAGTGGAACTGGTCTGGTGGCGTGTGTGTGTTTGCGTGTATATACATGTAAACATGTAAACATGCATGTGATATCTTGAGAACTTGTGTGTTTGCACTCTCCTCTAGCCCTCCATGGGGGTTATTTGTGTGACTAGGAGTGAAGGGTGAAAAGGGGTGTGTGTGTGTGTGTGTGTGTACGCTTGTAGAGCTCTGATATGGACGTCTTGGTCCAGTCTGGGTGAGTTCTAGGGGAGGGGATGAGATTATAGGCCTGTGATGGAGAGCAGCGCCTAGATGTCTGTGGGATGCATCTTATGTCTGTGCTGTTGATCTCATGCTGCTGACCTAAGCACATGCTCTCATACACACCCACCCACACACCCCCGCACAGTGCTCAACCACAGCAACAATAATGGCTTTTTGCTGATGGAGGAACAACAAAACTGCAGGAAGCCACTAGATTTTAAGAACAGCTGACAGAATCTGAATCTCTCATTTTCCTAATTTATGTACTCTAAAGTAGCTTTACTATTTGAGGGTTAATAAAATTTCAGCCATTTGGTGCCAAATGGAACAAATCGCTGTGCATTCTACTCTTCTTTTTTTTTTTTTTTAATGTCAATTTTATAGACTGAGGCATGTATCTAATCAAACGTGACGTCAGTTGCATTATGCGCTTTTGTATGCTGCCCTCTAGGGGTGACGTAAGGTACAACCCTAGTCTTAAACTCAGTGTGGAGCACTTTATCCCTCCACAGCAAGCAGTGACTTTACCCACAAAGACCCATCTGGTACAATAAATAATCCAACAATGTTCCCAGTTGAGGAGAGGGGGGATGTAGGCTAATGGGACTAAACAGGGTACAGGGGGAGGAAAGATGCAACATCTTGTACAAGTCTGAACCTGCTGTGCACTTTTCTTCAAAAACTCTTGCAGCTGGTTTGCAACACCTTCCACTGACAAGTGGTTCTTTCTTTCTGTTTTATGACTGAATTTATTTCCGCGTTGCAAGTACACGTCTAGTTTTGCCTGCGGTGCTTTAGGTCAGAATTATTATTTGGCAGTTTTTGTTACAGATTAGCCCTTCAGGTCAGTGACGGATTGTGTGGTCTCATCGCTTCCTCTGGACCACCATTACTGAGCTTTGTTAATATAATTTAGGCTCTGCAGAACACTTCTTGACTTGCAATGAAGGGTAACAGGCTGAGTAAATATGGGTTCACTGGAAGACGTTGTACATTTTTAAATTCCCCTCTTGAACATTACCTGTTTCTTAGTCCCAGTGTTTTTAGAAACCATTGTAGAGTGCTTTTACTAATTTAGCAAAGATTTATGCTCCCGTCTTACATGGGTAGTTTTTGCTCAGGAACGATTAAGGCCGTTGCGGCCAAAACCCGGCCGTCCCAGAAATTCTCCATCATGGCTAATTCGAAAGATCTGACTTCCTGTTCTTTGCACTTTTCTAACCTTTCCCTCCCTCCCCTTTTGACAGAACAGATGAGAGCCATCACCACATGCTTTGACGATGGCCACAGGGTGAATTGTATCTGTCAGATTTTTCATCTTTAAAGGTCTAGAGTAGAACGGGTGACCGTGCTTGTGCTCAGCAGGAGGGTGGGCTCTCATCCCTACCCACCACCTCTTCCTCACCAACACGCTCTGTGTCAGCTGGACTCTCTCTCCTGGGGTTCAATTTTCTGGACTCTCCATGTATCTTAATCATGGCAAATGCTGATATTGTCTCCAGAGCAGCATAATGGGAGCAGTTTGATTGTTCAGGATTTGTGGTTGAGAGCTTGAAAGCTTTACCCTATGACACAGGATGAGTTTGGCTTAGTATAAAAGGAGATAAAAGTTTATCCGATGTATCAGCATACGAGTCTCAGTCTTTATGGTCAGAATCCCCCCCCCCCCCCCAACTTTGCCTTGCGTCCCACAACAGGTCCTCACAAAAATTCACACACTGGACAGAACACAATACATGCTTACAACAAAACACCATACACATATTTACATAGGGGTGTGGGTGTGTGTGTTTGCCTTATGAACTGTAGTTATAGGTGTACTCAGTGGTAGTGAAATTGGTATGTGTGGGGCCAGACACCAGTCGAAGAACTCAGCAGTTGTGACTATGAAATGTGATGCACATCAACCCTTTTTTTTTTTTTTTTTTTAATTCCATATTCACAAACACTGCACATTTTGCCTCTAAAAAACACTAAACTCTCTCTCAGCCTGTCTAGACTTTGTGCGTTTCCCTTTTAAAGCCTTTAAATCTCAGCCATTGGCTTTCCTGCCTTGAAGGCACTCTTCCAGGCTGTGCAGTCCACACACTGCTATTATTCTTTTTGGAGTGTAACTAAGTACATGGTACAAGGTATTCTATCAGAACTGGGACTAGTCTCACTGCAGACGTCTTTGATCCTGCACAGCAGCCGTCTGGGCCAAGCAAATCTTGTCTAGATCGGCTCTGTCAATTCTATCGTTCACCTCCACTTTTGCCCCATCTTTTCAAGATGATGCGTGTTCTCACATATTCTGTGTCTGTATGTGTGAAATGTATATGGATGTGCATTGATGGGTTTCTGTACTTCCATTTCTTGCTGAATAACAGTCCATTTTCCTTTTGTTCAGTTGTTGGCTTTGTCGTTTATCTACACTCTGGAGTTCGTGGAAGACCGAAGCCAGGTGCTTACTCGCTGAACACCTTTACTGCAGCATTGCACACTAAATACATGCTTTATTATTTTAACATGTACATTTGTGGTGTTTTATTGTTTAAAGTCAAATGCCGATATATTTGGATATTTAGAAAGAATTCTTTCTCTGATCCCGGGACTGAAGCTCGAGGACCCAGCTCTACAGGATGGAAACAGACTGACATGCCGTTGGACGTAGGGCTGCACATAACGATTATTTTGGTACTGATTTAGTCTGGTGATTTTTCCCCCCCCCCCCGTTAATCTAATGACTAACTTATTGGTTATTCAAAAGATTTTCTTTATTACTCTTACTATATCAACTTGCCCAGAATAAATGACAAACCTCTCAATATTTCAATCTCTTAAAAACAAATTGCGGCGAAGGCAAGCAGGTTGCGAAGTTTTCAATCAAATCCGTAATGCAAACAGACAAAGCAATCCGTAGGGAGTACACAATAATGACTAGGGGAAACTAGACCCAGGTGAGGGTGTTGCCACACCCCTTGTTAACCAAATCTATGCCTCATGTTAAGGACCATATTGTTTGTTTTAGTTAAGTGTACTGTTAGTTAAGTACCATGACAACAGTGGCTATGAAATGATCTCCTCCTCCTCCTCCTCCTCCTCCCATCACTGGAGTAATATGCACTTAAGATAATCAATCAAGGGTATTGTATTTTGACACTGTATGGGGCAAGGAAAATGATGCAAAAAGAAATGATATACAGACATGAATATTGGTTTAAGCCAATTTCACGCTCACATGCCTGTTTTGGTCAATTGAAAATTATAAAACGACCAAATGAAATGCGTGGTCACGTTTAGCTATCCAGATGTCTAGTAGTGTAACGTAATGCTATCATAGCAGCAGCGTTGCAGAAATTGCCTTTAACAGAAACAATTTTAAGTGACTACTACTAACAAACACGCATGTTGTTAGTCCTAAGATATCATTCAGGTGGCGACAAAAAAGAAGTAGGTTTACGATGCTGTCTCGCTGCCGGCTTGAAGGCTGACCTTCGTTTTGAGTGTTCTTGCATAGCAGTTGTGCTTCACAGATGACTCGTTAACGATTTTCAGAGCTTACAGAGCACTAAATTGGTGGGTCCGTGTCTAAAATACTCACACACCTTAGGTGATCTCTGGCGAGGTTTGTTTTGGTTTTGTTATTTTGGAGGGGTGGCTTTCTGATGAGGACATGTTCTTTCTCATCCGTGCTGAATTTATCCAGTGAGCCTGGTGCATTCAGGGAGTTGAGACCGCAAGGGTCACAAAGCCGATCGGTATTTTTCTAACTAACAAATTGCGGGGGGAAATGGCCTGAACCCCAGTTCAAGGGTCATATTTGGGCAATGTGATTGAACTGCTGTCTAGACACCAGAAAGCTGTGTGGGGTGGTGGTGGCCTGAGCCAAAGGCTTGACCATGGGCAGGTAGAGATCACCCGCCTAATGGGTATTTTGACTCTGACTTTTAGTGAAGTAGACAGTAGCTGTCATGGGAGCCTGCATCTGGGGACTTTATAACTTGGTTCCACACAATCACGGATGAGGCCACATGTAACCACAAGAAAGAAAGTAGGGGGTGATTATCCTTTTTCTTTCTTCTGTGTGTGTTGCATACTGGTGTTGCAGCCACAGCAACCCCGCCTCCCTTTACAGTACTGGATTCAGGGGGATACTAGGGTTACATCAATTGGATCAGTAGTAGATGAAGCTACATGATTGCATAACTGCACTGAAATGGATGCATCCTATGCTTAGCAAGTCAGTGGTCATGTTGCCATGGCAGCAGCATGTGCCAACAAATTTGGCTTGCTTGTTTACTCCGTCAGTCAAGCAGGGATATTGCTGACAGGTATCTTATAGCAGCCTTTCTTTAGCTAGTTTACATACCAACACAGGCTTCCCATAGTTCCTCACGGGCTGTCTTTAGCATACCAACACAGTCATCTGGGGTGGCACACTTGACAAAGACCATCAGCAGACACCTCCCCTTGGGAGCGTGGGGAGGGCTTGTCTAATTACAGCATCCATTTAATCCAGCTTCATAAGGACAGGCCCATGGTTCCTGTGTAGCAGGAACCCTGGAAATAGCCTTCAATTACAAGAGTACACTGGTTAATCGCAGGTTAGCCCATCAGCCCTGCCGCGTAATTGAGCACAGCACATTATTAACGGCTAGTATCAACAACAAACCCACAGCGACAGCTGTTGACAACGTTTGCGGGGCCTCCGGTCTCCGTTAGCTAGCCAAGCCTAGCCTAGTGGGCCCGCATGACACTGGGCTTGTTTTGTCGGGGGCAGGGCATGAATGGATTTTAAAAAAAATTCTTTTATATTTTTCGACACGCAAACATGATGATGTCATTCACGAGTGCTGAAGGCTGACCGTGTGTAAACATGGAGAATGTTTGGTAAGCTGGTAGAACACACTTTTCATTTATTATCTTCCTTCTGATCGTAGTCATGGTGCTGTTGAACCGTGTCTGAATAAACATACCACTGAGCCAGTGTCTGTAGTTCATCCAAACTCATGTATAAAGTGCTCAAAGTTGTAAGTGGCCATGACCCAAATTGTCTTTGCCTTTCTTCTCATTTGGTGCTTTTTGTCCCTAGAGCATCAGCAGTGTAAGTGTGCTTTTACCTGCCACAGTGCAGCTAGTGGATCTGGAGCATCTTTCACCGCTCTCACAGTCTGGTCTGAAGAACCCACTCAGGATTTGCTCGGTGGATAAATATTTGAGGGGTCCATCACAGAGCAAAGCTCTTCCTTCAGTTTTGTAATTTGCTGTGTGGTTCTCTTTTTTTTTTTTTTTTTTTTTTTTTTTTTTTTTTGCGCGCTCCCTCAGTAGCCGCTGCTCCGCTTGGTCATTAAAGGAAGTGATGTGTTCATCCAGAACTTTCCTAGTGTTGAGCCTTTCTTCATCTGAAGACTACTGGGAGTATTGCATCCGAGGGGCTGAGTGGGTTGGGGGTTCTTGTGCAATGGCCTGGCACGACTAATCTGGAGAGATGAAAACGGAGGCAGATAATTGGTCTCCTGTTGGAACCTGTTTTATAACTGCAGGTGGTGTGTGTGTGTGTGTGTGTGTGTGTGTGTGTGTGTTAGAATGTGGAACACTTGTTGAGTGAAAACTTTAATGGAGAGATGATCTCAGCTCATATCGCCTGCTCACCATGCCGTGTGTAGGTCATGGTTGTCACCATGAATATCCTTAAGGGACATGTTGGTTAATGGAGTTTGAAATGCACTTGATCAGACACACACACGTTCTCTCTCTCCCTCTGGCACTGTTCCATGCTAAGTCTCTCTCACACATGTACCATATGATCTTCTGCAGTGGTTAGTGCAGATACCTAAAACCAGTCTCAAGTGTGTGTGTGTGTGTGTGTGTGCGCGTGTGTGTGTGTAATGATGGATTGTGATTTTTGGTTCGGAAAATGTTGAAATGATCTCCCACATGTAGACTGAACCAGACTGCCTGGCAGCCAAGAACATTTAGCAACTAGAGACAGAAATTACACCTGCCCCTACCAAACATGAACGGTCACTATGACCTACACCCCAGTCTCCCACTACTGAACACAAAAGCTCACTATGACCTACGTTCTGACCTGCCCCTACTGAACACGCAAACTCACCATAACCTACACCTCAGTCTGCCACTACTGAACACTATTCATTCATGTCAGCTCATGGTACTTGAATTGCCGACCAAGATGTAATCCCTGAAGATCAACATCCCCATTAAGCAGTTAATCTGTTTGTTTTTGGTTTTTTGGATCTTTTTAGTAAATAATGGGGCTTATTTCCACAAACACAGCTAGATGTGTTACAGGTGATGGTGTTGAAGGTAGAAGTGACAGTGTTCCAAATTAAACCAGATTGCCTTTGTGTGCTAATCAGTTGTTTCATCCCTTTAAGGATGAGAAAAGAATCAAAAGAGCTTTGAAAAACGCACATTTGAGCATGCCTTCCATTTTATGGCAACAGATATCAGATATGGGAATGAGAGATTACAGATATCTTATTGTCAGCAAGAATGTAAACTCTACTGTTTGGCCAGCAGAGACTCATGTGCCATAGTCATAAAAGCCTTTAGCCCCCACCCTGCACACAAACACCTGGGCTTGAGCCTGGTCTTGCACACCTGACTCCAGCCCAACCCATCAGCAACACCCTGCCTCCTTACCTGGGGCCTGTCTGTACCTGCCAGCCACTCTTGAGCCCCTCCGTGCGTGCAGTGCTCAGAGGCTCAAAGTTGAACAAACATGCTGTAGCCCATGGACCACGTCACAGCTCATTTAAATCCGAGTCTGAATGTCTACAACAATAATCATTTTTGAAATTGATCAGTTGTGGAGCCGTGATGTCAGGCTTATTGTTTTTGCACTTGGGTTGCATCCAAAATGGCAAAATGTACTGCTCGACTGTTATAGTACATTTTTGTTTGCGTGTTCGCTGTTTACACACATCCAGATGCACTTCATCCACCAACTCCCCAGTGTTCGTTTGACCTGTCCATCTTTTAACATATGACATCAACTTGAATGATCTCAGCTTGTTTCCACTGCTAACCATCGCCAACGGTAACATGGCCTATCAGCACTTTGAATGATGGACAAAATGGGTTTGTAGTTCAGCGCACGTGTCATGCTTGGAGCTGTACATGATGCTTGTGCAGTGTGGTCGCATACTTCAAAATCTCTCTGTATGAAGTACGTTGTCGGGGGGGGTTTTAACGTGCTTTTTGTCCAAAGACTGTGTGTGTTGGACATGCACTATGATGTACTGCTTTTGTGTTCTATATAGTATGGAAGTATGACATTTTGCATTGTATGTTTTTAAGCAGCCAGATGGTGTTGGACTCCATGTTTAAGGCTTTGGGCTTTAGAATGACCATAATTTCACCCAGACACCCACTGCACACTGAAGGAAGATATGAACATCATTAGTGGAAAAACATCATGCATCAAAAGTTTCAGTGCCCTTTTTTGACTCCATGCCTGTATTCTGAGGAAATTCACTTTTATACTTCCATAAAATAATTTTTTTAATAACGTGCACATTGGTGCTTTTAGTTTTATTGGCGGGTGCTATCCTTATCAGAAATGAGACTGACTGGTAGATATTGCTGGAAGGTGGGGGGGAAAAAAAAAAAATCATATATATATATTTTTTTTAAATTTTACTCGAGACAGAAAATGACTGATGGAGCATTTAACAATCATGCATCATCCATTTTAAGAGGAACAAGATATACTATTAATACATTGTTTTAAAGTGTTTTTGTGCCTGGAATTGGAGTGGTTATTTCAATAGTCTGCCCAAAACGATTGACACATGATTCATAGACTCTAGTGATAGCTTTCTGAGTAACATGGCTATCTACAAAGGGTCACAGATTTAAAGTGACTGAGTGGATGGGCTATAAACACCTCTCAGCCATCACTCACTGTCCTCTTAGCAAGACAAAACAAAAATACGCGCACACATACATACATACATACATACATACATATATAATCTCCATTTCTGTACCTTTTGTCTCCATGTTGTAGAGGAGGTTGGAGAGCATTCCGTCCCCATCAAATGCCCCATTCTGCATGTCTGAAGAGATCCTCACGTGTGCTGCATATTACTGTCACATGGGCAGCTCCACTGAGAACTTTGGAGAGGGGTGTAATCTGATACCCCCCCCCCCCAATGATGCAGTCTGTGTAAATTAAACATGTCGTTTCACTCCCTCTTATTTTTCACCTCCCATATCGAAAGCTTGATGTCTCCCTTTCAGAAATAGATCTTGCGTGCACAGTTTGCCATGAAGGTTTGTAGGAACGAGAGCGGGGAGATGACGATGACGACGATGGTGAGGGGATCAGACTGTCGCTCCCAGACAGCTGATTGTAAAAAGGAGACGCCTAATCCAGCTACTGTGCGCGCGGATCAGCGGTCTTGCCGTCTCGCAGCAGCAGGGGGTCACGCTGAGTGTGGCTGGATGGCTCTCTGAGGGCTGCCAGCCAATAGCCAGCTTTAGGATCGACCATGTGCTCCCCTACAGGTTAATATTTCTAGCTCGCCCCACTCTGTGTGTGCACGTATGTGCTCGTCAGGGCACACTGGCATGAAGCACCTCCTGCTTGGCTGGTCTTGTTTCTGTCTTCTCTCTGCCACCGTAACAGTTAGTTATGGGCCAGGCATGCTGGGATAGGTTATTCTTAGTGCTTGTCCCCCTCCACCCACCCCAACCCCCCCCCCCCACTCCTACAGCCCTCTACCTCCCCAGTCAGTCATTGGAGAAAGGTTGGAAGGGCAAAAAATAAAGAGGTAAGTAGTGGTAGGACTGCGTCCACGCGCTGTTTACCAGGATATTTTAGACCCTGAAGAGAACACATATTTACCAGCAGGCGTTGGACGACCTTGCCATTTGGCGCGGAGAGGGAAGGAGGGAGCAGAGGCGGACCGGAGTCAGAGATACGGATAGAAAAGGGGAAAGAACGAGGCTGGGAAAAAAAGAGAAAGCGTGTCGGCCAAGCAGAAGAAAAGCAAACTGTCTGCAGGAAGAGTGAGCGAGGCTGCACTTCGGTCTGAGACGGAGCCACGAAACGGGACCCGAACGGTGCGGCCTGACCCTGGAGAAGGAGCCTGTAGCTCCCAGTGAAGGGGCGAGCACGCGCGTCTGCCCAAGAGGGCGCGTGAGGCGCGATGAGAATGCGGGGAGAAGCTGCAGGCAGGGGAGGAGTGTGCACACGCGGCCCACGTCTCCTTACGCTCTGTGAGATGCTGGCGGCCCACCCGGGCGTGGGACTCTGCTGAAGAGACCACACACGCACTGGCAAAGTGGGCTTCCCCTTTCCCAGTTTGGTTGTGTTTTTTTTTTTGTTTGTTTTTGTTTGTTTGTTTGTTTGTTTGTTTGTTTGTTACCCCCCCCCCCCCCCCCCCCCCCTTGGGTGTGTTTTTTGTGCATCTTCTCCAGTGCAGCTGCATAAAGGAATAGCGTCGTCAGCACCATGAGTCGTTGGCTGAAATGCACCGCCATGTACTTCGTAGGTATCTCAGCACTCGTCTCACAGGCAAGATTTGTAGTAGTTAGTACTGTCACTACTTCTGGTACAACAGGCTGTAGGACAAGACAGTCAGCCTTCAGGCTGCATGCCAGCTCTTTTCATGCTAGCTTTTAGTAACTTACTGGAAACTGGGTGTGGGTGTGTGGGATGGACTGACTGACCCACTAGGGGAGAGTGACTTATGGCTTTCTTCATAGCTGCTAGGAATCCTGGAATGCACCCACAGTGTTGCTGAGGAATGCAGGGCTGATTTGAAGCGATATTTTGAGCCTCAAGGATTTAACAACTTGTTTTAACTTGCTGTCAAGTCATTCTTTCCACGCAGTTTAATTTTGAAATTGTTTTAAAATTTGAGTCTTGATGCTTTTAGAAAGACTCTTCGTATTTTCTGTTGTGAGCTCCTTTGCGGACAAACTGGTGAAGCAGAGTTGATTGTCTAAGAAGCCTGAGCCGAGCTCTTTCCTCCCACCAGCTTTTCTGACACTCTTACAAAGCAAATCAGTCAGCCGCCCTCTGGCTGTAAAATGCAGAACGTTTCTTTGCTCCGTATTGTCAGCGAAGCACATTGGTGCATCAAAGGCAAAGTGTCAAACGGCGCATCCCGCAGAAGGCTCTACTATGGGCTCCATGTACTGACCTCTCTGCTCCCTCACCTCTCTTTCAGAACACAGACTGGAATAAGTATGACGACAGGCTGATGAAGGCTGTGGAGAGGGGAGAGGTGGAGAAGGTTGCAGCTGTGCTCAGCAAGAAGGGCATCACTCCCACCAAACTAGATGTAGAGGGTCGCTCTGCGTAAGTACGCACGCTTTCTGTGCTGAGATGCTCCCAATATTGTGTTGATTTACACAAAGGCAGATTCATATAATGGGTGACTTGCAGAATGTCTTCACTGAGATTCAGAAGCATTTCTGAGAGAAGTCTCTAACTGAAGAACCCGGCATAACCCAGATACTTCCTGCTGTTTTCCTGCCAAATATAATAAACAATTCTAAAATTATTCTCCTGCAAACCACAAGTGAAGAGATGGAGGAAAAGATGGGATTTAAACTTGGTCAGAAAACAAAGACCAACACACTCTCCTAAAAAGATGTAGAGAGGCATTAACAGTGGGTTTTGATATGGTATGTTTTTACCTCCTTAAATCACCTCCTGAGGAAAGCCAAGTTGAGAGCCGAATTCACGCTGCGCACTGCGTGTTTGTGTGGTGCCATGTGGTAGTGATTACAGTCATCTGTTTTGAAATGGCTGGTGTTTGTGGAAGCCTTGCTGTTCTGGCCTGTGTGCATGGGGAATCTGGGCTTCCCGAGGACACACCACTATGGAGAACATGGAGTGGTGAAGGCTATTTGATCCAAGGCATGTATACAGAAAAGAACGCGCACACGAGAGCAGAGTGGCTCAAGTGATGTCTGTAAATGAGCATGTAACATCTTCAGGTAATGCATCTTCGTAATAAATGTAGGAGTCATGAAGTGACTGCGTTCCCAAATACTTCCTTGTTCTCTGGATGTGTTGAGAGTAACGAGAAGGACTGGGCAGGGGTGGTCATGCGCTATTCTCTCCCGGATGCTTAACAAGGTGCTTTGCCATCGCCTGGCAGGGTGAACACGGCTGCTGTATTTACTGCTCAGCTGAGTGTGGCGGCCCTGTGCCCTCCATTTTCAATCCGCCGCGGGGCCCCGAGGGAGCCGACACTGAGCGGACTGCTCTGCCATTCAGGTTCTTTTAACGGCGCCCACGTTCCTCCTCTCTGCCTTCTAGTGCGAGATCTGCGCCCTGGCAGGAGAGCAGGGGTGGGCGTCCTCTGTCCACGTGTGGTATTCCTCCTCCTGGTTTTCTTCGTGGCCAGGAAGGGGCCTTGTGCGATAGAGCCCTGGAATTTTTCAGGCCTAAATCAAGTGCATTCGCCGGCGTGCTAGTCGCCAGGGCGGCGAGGCAGAGTAACGGAGCTGCAGGTCATAAACGGCGCGGTGATATATGGAGCCTGCCTGTCAGCAGCAGGGCACGGCCTGATGTGCGCTCGTAGCCGCTGGCGATGTGCCACACTGTGTGTGTGTGTGTGTGTGCGCACACTACACACACGTAGACACAGTGGGAGGTCATGTAGGAGTGTGCATACAAGGTTACATGCTGGTCTTTGGGTGTAGAGCAGACATTTGCTTGTAAAGAATGACCCCGGAACCAGTAATGATTTGATGCTCATTGTTTCAGCTTTTCGTGAATGACACAAACCCACTGGTTGCACAGAGAACAGTGCACAATGCACTTCAGAACAGTTGTGCTCTGTAGCTCATAAGAAGTCAGAAATTACAACCAAAAAAACCCCCAGATTTTCTATAGATATACTGTTGGCACACAACGTCAGTACTGTGTGCGCATGCGTGCTGTAAAAGGCACATCTGTCTAGAAGTGATTATCATTAATCAAGGATTAACCACCAGGAAACCAGCGTCAAAGGTGGCCTTTTGTAATTTATGCACGCATATGTGCACAGAATGTGTAGTTCATGCACACTGTAAGTGTGTGTAGTTATTTTCTGAACCAGACTTGCAGGCACCGCATGTCACAAGGTCTTGTTTGACAGTGTGTAAATTACTTAATAATCTTTGTAAGTGGCTTTACAGATGGCCCCTAGTTTTGAGGAACACCTGTGATCTTTTGAATATTAACTAGTCCTCTGATCGGAATTCACCGCTCGACTTTGTCCCCATGTTCCTGACTTTCGGTGGGCTTTAAATGATCTCAAATGTTCTGGAATCTTCTATAATGACGCACTTGCTTTTGAGGGGCTTTTCGAGGACCCCCTGCAGGCACATCACTTCAGTGCCTCTAAAAATACGTCGCATATCCAGAGTCACGGAAGGAGTTGGAGCCAAGCTAGAATGACACGTCTGGGTGTCGACCAGCATGCGACCTTCTGTCTCTGTGCCTGTCAACGGCATGGCCATTCTTAACCGTGAGCCACCTGCGACTCCACTGTGCAGCATGGTGCAGGCTGCCTCCAGCCACCCAGTTTGGGTTGGTTATAATTTTTTTTGTTTGTTTGTTTTTTTGAGGAACCTATTATGCCCAGTGATCTATTTTTGAGTTGTGCCGGATTGCTTGCATTTGGTTTGAACGCATCTCTGCCCTGGACACCCGGTGAAAGAATTCCTTTCTCTTTTGTGCTAAAATTTAATTGACTTAATCCTGATTTCCTGGGGGGTTTTATTGATGCTGTTGCCGGTTACTGGTTCATTGCACGCCCGTGCTCTCGCTCTCCAACGGTACAAGTCCTAAGCAGTCGCTCCCTGTCGTTCAAAAAATACCCCTCCTGTCCGCGACGTGACTGGAGGCGGAACTGCGAGATCGAGGTCAAAGCCACTCGCGACTCAACACAGCTTTAAATGACTTAAAAAAAAAAAAAAAAAAAAGGCGCCTGTTTCTGCGCGCGTTTCCTCAGCGCTCGCGCCGAATCTGTCCGCGTTTAACGACCTTGTCAGCACTAACGCGTCAGGAACCCCGAGACGGTCTAGCAGTCTGGGCTCTTGTGAAGCGCTAAAGCTGAGCACGTCCCATGGAAATGTGCTACGGTGTGTATAAATGGGACTTGAGATGCTGATTGGTTTATAACCTTGCTCATTGTAGGGACGAAGCAATCTGAATCCTGACCAAGTCTGAATCTGTGTCTAAACTTGTCTCTTCCCCTCTTTGAAGAGCAAATCTGAAGCTGGTGTTTGTCTCCTGCAGATGGCCGTGCGAGTGGGTCGGATCGGCCTGGGTTGAGGAGGTGTTGTGTATCCCTCCTGCCTCCATTTTCTGCTCTACATGCTGATTTAGCTGCTAGACGCAGGCATCAGTTTTCAGTACTCCGTTGCCCCTCTTTATCCCCCCCCCTCCAATCGCGCACTCCTCTTTCACGAAGCGCCCGTCTGTCATATTCACCACCGGGCCTCATGCTCACGTTATTGCATAATGAGACTTTTAGCATTTAGATATTCTCTCTCTTTTCTTTTCTGTGTGTTCTGTCTCGCTCTCTCCACCACCTGAAGTTTCCATCTTGCTGCCACCAGAGGACACTTGGACTGCCTTAACCTCATCCTTGGCCATGGTGTTGATGTCACAGCTGCTGATGCCACAGGTAGAGTAGACACTTTTTGGTGGTTATTAATGATTTTCTTTTCAAGCCCGTTGAATTGTTGTTGAATTTTTAAATGTGATTTTTATTTACTTAAATCTTATCAGGGAAAAATGCCTTACACCTGGCGGCCAGGAACGGACAGTCACTCTGTGTGCAGAAGCTGCTGCAGGTAGGCGATCGTTGCTGTCTGGGTACCGGTTACCCAGTGTCCATGTTTAGGGTTGGTTTTGTGGAACTCAAACTCTAGAATTTCTAGGGGGTGTGATTTATTTTCTAGAAGCTATTCTGGGAAACTGTGAACAGGAAGTGGGCCGGCAAATTTGTGCCGATCTGTCTGAACTCTGTGCACGATAGCTGGAATGTCATGCTGAGCTGGAAAGATGGAAGTCTGTGAGCCACTGCAGATTTTTCCTGTTTGTTCAAAACGGGGAAAAACACTGAACCACTGGTGCTGTCGCTTGTGTTTAAAATGGAGCCTGATATCATCTCGGTTCTTTTTCTTTGCTGAAACAGCTTGGGCACTGTAAAAACCTGGCTACTGTAACACAATGGTGGGTGGACAGTACAGAAAATGCCTTTAAGGCCTTTGTGATTCATCGGTGCTCTGCTGAATCATCTAGTGCATTTGTTCTCTTAACTATAAGGGCCTGTTATCACAAATGTAAGGCTCCAGCAGGGGTCGCTAAAGTGTGTGGGCAGGCATCCATCACTTGAGTCCTAAAGATGATCATCATCATCATCATCATCATCATCATGATGATGTCTCGAGTGTCTTGTCCTCAGCTCTCACGTCAGACTCGCACCTCAGTTTAGCATCTTGACATCTGATAATTGCACTGGTGGTGGTGTGACAGTCTGAAGGATTTGCCGTCATCCTTTGTTAAATGGTTTAATATTCAACAGTTGCCACCCACTGGTGGTGTCTGTCTGTGTGAAAAGCAATCAGTAAAAGGGAAGAAAGGTAGGATTACTCATAATGGAGAAATGACCAAAATCATATTGACCTATTTGTTTGTTTTAATCCATTTCACCACTGAATATATAATAATAATTTTTAATAATAATAATGAGCAAAGACTTTAGTGGCAAAACAGCATTTTAGTAATATGTTCATTGTCAAATATTCTTAATATAATTTCTGAGATATGCGTTGAATTGCATCCCTGTTAGGGCTCAGCCTCCCCCCTGCATGGCCCCTCCAGCATGCACTGCTTATGAAAACAGCTTTCAGGGACTCCAGCTGGGTGTTGGTAGTGTTGACAGCATGGCCCCGCTCTGTAACCTCCCATCTGTGTGCCTGTACCGTCATCACAGGGCCCAGGGCTGTCTGAACTCGCCCACAGAGCCCACCCCACAGCAGATAAAGTTACTCGGGATATAGTTATACACCACGGTCATGTGACCTGGCCACCTTTTTGGGAGACTGTTGCTAGAGAGAGAAGAGGTTCAGTGGTTTTTTTTTTGGGGGGGGCTTTTTAAAATGTATTTATTTTATTTATTTTTAAATTTTTTAAAAAGAGGCCTGGTGAGAGTAAGATCAAAGAAATGGAGACAGAGGGAGAACGTGAGGGGAGTGAAACAAAGGGGGAAGTGAAGGAGAAAAGGTGAGCAGGTGCAGTTGTGGGTGGGGTCTCTGGGACAGAGCGCTGGACTCAGCGAGACCAGCATCCCACAGGTCACATCCACTGGCCGTATCATAGCAACAGGTTCCCTCCCCTTCACCTGCTTTCACTTTCCCCCAAACTCTGGAGCTTCAAACAAGCATACTAACATTAAAGGTGGCCCAGAACCCTCCGAGTCTCAGCAGCCAGGTCTAAAACACTTGAAATGAGGTGCAGTGATGTCTCAAACAAAAGATATGTGGGATGCCTGATATTTATTTCAACGGTAGGTTGAAAGTATTGGCTAATTGGAAAGGGAGAGTTTTCAACTGTCTGCTTATGTGTTACAGCACAGCTGCCCTGTTGGAAATGTGGACCTGCAGGGGAGAACAGCACTACACGATGCTGGTGAGCAAGAATTTCCACCAGTATGCTATTTCATTAGTTTTTCTACACTTGCCTTTTACCCTGCCAATTTTTCTCACACTCGCACATACTGTTGTCATGAACGCACAGTTGCAGTATTGCCAAAGCAATCACAAAATAATCAATCACACGGTCCCTTCCCACCTACAGGTAGTTTCATAGAATTCAAATCGATGTCAGGATGTCACTGCAGTTAATTTGTGACTCGACCTTTCTCTCCTTCACGCTCATACCTTGCTCTCTCTTCCTCTTTTTCTTTAATTCTCTCAAACCCCACCCTCCCCGGGCTTTGTCCTTTTCAGTCATGGCAGGCTGCTCCTCCAGTGTTAAGCTCTTGTGTGACAACAGAGCCTCGGTCAACGCTCATGATTTTGTGAGTATTTTCCCCGTGGCTGAGCAGAGCTCTTGGTAACTGCTGGGCTACATCAGCACCGCATGGCTTTCTGGCAGCAGAGCGTGCTGCCTGGCAACTGTGCAGCCTGCTGGGTGGCACACTGCACTGTGGTAGGAACTGCTCTGGTCCTCACAGGGTCACCAGGTGGTTGATGGGGCCTTGGATAAGAGTAGGTTTACTTGGTTAAGGTTGATGGAGAGGTTCCCCCCCCCCCCTGCTTTGTGAAGCATTTTTCTGAAGCCTGAGCATAATTGTCATACAAATTTCATTTATTCATCCTGGAATTTTGTGTGTGTGTGTGTGTGTGTGTGTGTGTGTGTGTGTGTGTGTGTGTGTGTGTGTGTGTGTGTGTGTGTGTGTGTGTGTGTGTGTGTGTGTGTGTGTGTGTGTGTGTGTGTGTGTGTGTGTGTGTGTGTGTGTGTGTGTGTGTGTGTGTGTGTGTGTGTGTGTGTGTGTGTGTAGGATGGCCGAACTCCATTGGTGTTGGCCACCCAGATGTGTCACCCCCGCATCTGTCAGCTCCTGCTTGACCGCGGTGCTGACATCAGAGTGCAAGACAAGCAACACAAGTAAAGACGCACTCACCTAGCCTCGCTAGCACGCCCTCTGCACCTTAGTGTACACACACACACTCTCATGTGGCCTGTGTGCCTTCCCCACCCCCAGGACCGCGCTGATCCTGGGCTGTGAATACGCATGCAAGGATGCCGTGGAGGTGCTGCTGAGGAACGGCGCTGACGTCACTGCTGTGGATGGCTTCGGCCATGACGGCTACCACTACGCACGCCTCAGCAAAAACCATGAGCTTGTCAGCCTCGTCAAGAGCTATCTGGACAGTGCCCTGAAAGGTATGTCACACCACCTGTTAATGAAGGGCAGGGACTCTGAGACACACCTACCCGAGCATGCTCCACATCTCCTCCTTCACCTCCTCCATGTCTCCCCTGCAACCTCCACATCTTCCCCCATCTCCCTCTGCATCTCCCCGTCCCTCCCTCAGCACCACCTCTGCGCCTCCTGTGCCTCTCTGGGGTCCCCACTGCCTACGCCACCGCTCCACCCAGGCGTTCTAGGCACAAGAACGAAAACGTGCAAAAGGCTCAAAGTTAATCCGAAGCCCTCCACTTGGCTCCATGCCAAAAATGAACAGAAACACAGCAGAGTATGGATGGGAGGCGGGGGGTTACGAGCAGACAAGATGTCTCCACTCTATCTCTTCTGTGCCACCCTCTGGTGAAAAGTGTGCATGTTTGCTGGTCCCAAATGCAGTTGAATAGTCAGACTGATCTTTACTGACCTCTTCGATGAGATCCCTCATGATTACACTGCACTCTGATTGGATGGAGAGGTTTCGGCTCTTCCCTGCCTCGCTGCTAAAAGAAGCCCAGCTTTCCCAAATGAGATCAACAGTCAGAGCTGCCTGAGGTGTCTGGCTAATTAATGTTTCCAACACACCTGTTTGTTGTTTTTCTATGCACTGTGTGTACGCACGCACGCGCGAGCCTTTAATCTCGAATTGGGGGGGAAAAAAAGGCTTGTTATGACTACACAGCCACGCAGACAGTGCAATCACAGCCCCCTCGTTTACTCTGTGGAGTCCGCTGCCCTCGGCCTTAACAGAGCTGCTCACGTGCGCTGCCGCTGGTGTTTGTGACAGCTGAGTAATGATGTCTTCACATGCAGACTGAAGACCCATCTATTTGTGGAATATTTAAATGACCACTGCTACTATGTTGACTAACTGAAACTCTAGGACTTATTGTATTGTATAAAGCTTCTAGGCATCTGCACTGATCCCTGTATTTCAGCAGCATTCTAGTTGTACTCAAACCTGCTGTACTATACTAGGATGTATTCTATGAGTAAATGACAGCACTTTTGTAAGTCGCTCTGGTCACGAGCGTCGGCCAAATAGACATTTACGTTAACATTGCATTTCCTCTACATTGACAGTGAAAGAAGCTACCAGGATGGAGCAGAAAAAGAGACAGGTATGGATTCCCAGAAAACACCAGCTTCCAACACTTTCCTGGTTAAGATTTAAGACTTTAAGGTTCTTTTTGCTCTCCGGTTTTATTTACCATTGCCTTGTCTGAGGGAGCCAGCGTGAACCCAGCAGCAGTTGCGTTGCCCTCTAAGCCAAGCCATGCAGAGGGACAGTAGGCTCCAGAGCCTGGGGAGAACTTTACTCGGCTTATGTCCTCTCCTGATGTCTTAATGAGAGGCTTGTGATGGAAGCCAGCCTAATTACTGCACTTAGTTTTCTCATTTAAGCAGCTGTGTAAACTCCCGGGCTCGGGGAATTCTTCTAGCTGTTTTTTTAGCACCCTCGCTACTGGGCTATAAATCGCCACTCGGAGACACTGGGCTTTAATTCGACTGCTTATTGCGGTACACTGAAGGCCCAAGCCAGTCGTGTACTTGCGCTGTCGTCACTCGTTGATGACACTTGGCTCTGGATTTAATGCCCCGTCAGAGTGCCGGCAGCGTGCGATACACAACCGCGCCAAAGCACGGCGCACAATCACTGCAGTCATTCGCTTCGCCGTTTTCCAGCTCAACACCACTGCCATCTAGTGGCAGTAGACGAAACTTCAGTGTGACTTCCGTTTTGGAACATTTAGGCAAGCAGAATTTTTTTGCATCAGTTACAGCTTCTCGTCATCCTGATTTGTTATCCAGACACGAAGCACATTTGTTGTATTTGAGTCTATTTAAGAGGTTTGTGGTTGTGGGTTATTCACCCAGCTGAGTTAATTTTTTTTTTTTTTTTTTTTTTTTTTTTTTTTTCCCCCCCCTCTCTGCAGCTGTCACTGGATGCAACGTCTGACCCCTCGTTCAGTAGGGATCATATCATTCATGTACGTGGAATTGTTTTCAGTTTTCTCTTGGTCTTTGTTTACAGATCTAAAGCTTTGGGTTTGCAGTATTAGTCTACCAGTCTATTCTCTGATGTTTGCCCCATTAAATGAGTTGCCGTAAAGCTAAATTTCTGTCTGCGTGTGTGTGTGCGACTTCTCCAGGATCTGGAGAAACAGAATGAGAGCCAGCAGGAGACTCTAAGGAGGTATCATCAGGAACAAAGGACTTTGATGGACAAAGTCAGCATGTTGCAAAAACAGCTCAGTCAGGTACATGCACGTACAAAGCTATGGAGTCCCATGATGCTCAGTGTCTTCTGGTGCTGTGCACTACAGTGACGTTTCTTGTGCTTTAACCTCCAAACAGTCTGACTTATTATCTTCCAGATTGTTGTGCAAGTGTCTCACATGCAGTACGTATTTGTACTTCTTTCTGCAGGAAAAGTCAGTGGTGGAAGACATTCATAAAGAGGTACCTTTTTGCAAGCGTTTTGTAGATTCTCCATGACCGATGACCCCCGCCCGCCTCGCTGCAGAATGTGCATGTGCTCATCTCTACCTCCTTTTCACATCTTTCTGTCAATTCCAGAGAGAACATCTGAAGCGACTACTGGCTGCTAGAGACAAGGAGGAAGGCACTAGGGCCTCGGACACGGTGAAGGTCCAGCCCCAGAGCTGTCTGGTGAGCAGGCACAAGCAGGCTACCCGCCTTAGATCCGCATCCAATCCCTTGACGTGATCGACCAATCAGATTAATACGTCTGCTTGTTTCCTTTTGCAGGGAGATTACTCAGGTCAGTCTGTAATTAAAGGTGAGTTTGGCCTGTGAGATTTGGCACACAGGCTTAAGTTTTAGGAACTGAATCATATGGCCCGATGAAGATTCAAGGTAATTATATATATTAAAAAAATCTGTTTTGTTTTCATGCAGGGAGAGAAAATGTCATTGTCAGACAGTCTCAAAGCCTGGATTCAGCTCAGGTAATATCCCTTGAAATGTTTTCTTCTAATCGAGATGATACTGTTTTTGTTTAATTGTGTTGAGATGCCTATGCAGGATATTTATCTTATTACCAAAGCACTGTAGCTTAATATCTCAATTAGATAAAAATATTAGAATCTTTATTCAGCTGAGGAATACTGATTTCCTGATCTAGTCTGTTTATGGTCAATCTGGACAAGTTTTTAGTTGCAGTTACACTTTTTTTAAAATGGAAGTCAAAGCAAGCAAAGCAGTATTATGATGTTTCCCTGAAGGAATTAAGAAAGCTTTGCCACAACATTTACTAATTTGGTAGCTCAGCAATAGACTATGTGGGTAATGGGTTACCTACGACTATGATTTGTAGCTCACTCCAATAGTGTGTGTGTGTGTGTGTGTGTGTATACACACCGTGTTGTCAGAATGAAGGAGCTCCTCTCTTATTTTTGTCACCTCTCTTACTTGCGGTTGAGAGAGAACTAATTTGTTTGTTTGTTTTCTCGGAGGGTCTCAGTTTGGCGTCAGCTTTTTCAAACTGCACTAGATGCAGTTTTGCAGGACATGATGTTTTTTTTTGTTTTTTTGTTTTTTTTCTTTGTTACTGTAGAGATCACTTTGGGCTTTGTTGTAGTGTAATTTGTGAAAATTAAGGTCTGTGGTAAAACTTGGTATGTGTTCTCCAAAATTTGTGTATCCAATCTCTGAGAAAAGGGTTATGGTATGTCGCAGATCAAGGTTTGCTGCTCACAGTGCAAGTAGTGGGTTACATTTGTAACAGTCTATCTCTTTGATTGCAGATTTTACAGCCAACAGTTCTGTCTCGTTCCTTGTCCCGCCCCCTGGAGCTCTCTCAACCAGTGTTGGGTGCCCACGGTGAAGTGGAAGCACTCCGTCAGGAGCTGAGCTCCACCCGTAAACAGCAGGAGGCTGCCCAGGATGAGCTAGGGCACCTCCAGGCGTTGCTGGTGCGGAAGACTCAGGACTGTGAGGAACTGGCCCAGAGCCGTGACTCGGTCAAGCGCGACGCTGACCGGCAGATTCAGGAGCTGGAAGGGGCGCTGGGGGACGTGCAGAAGAGGATGCTGGATTCAGAGGCCAAAGTCAAGCAACTGCAGGCCCATGTGGTGGCCGTGAAGGAGCACCTCGGGAGCCAGATGCTGGATGACCTCAAAGCCCAGCTCAGCGAAGTCAAAGCCAAATACGAAGGCGCGTCGGCTGAGGTGGGCCGGGTCAGGAACCACCTGAAGCAGAGCGAGAAGGCTCTGGAGGAGTACAAGAAAAGCGAAAGACACCTGGCCGAAGAGGCCGATGGACTGATGGTGGAGCTGAACGTGGTGAGGGAAGAGCGGGATAAGATGTCCAAGTCTCTCCTGGAAGCAGAGACTCGAGCGCAGGAAACGGCGGTCCGCCTGTCAACCACTGTCCCCGGGGAGAAGTTCGACAACATGAAGAACCTCCTGACCAACGCAGTGGATGAGAAAGAGAGGCAGCTGGCGGAGCTGCGGGATGACTACGACCGTGTACTGGAGGAGGTGGCCGAGCTCCACCGGGAGGCGGGTGGCCGGGATGGCGTCCCCCTGGCAGAGCACGAGAGGATGAGGGATGCTCTGGAGGAGCAGAGCAGCACATTGAGGATGAAGCTGGCAGAAGTGACGTCCAAGTGCCAGACACTGATCCGCGAGCTGGAGGAGGCCGAAGACGAACGGGAGCTGCTCCGGGAAGAGCTGCAGGAGCTCACCCAGAACCTCCAGACACAGTACGTTCCTGTTGATGTTCACGAGGAGCTAAGGAGGTCTCTGGCGCTCGCTGCCGAGGAGCTGAGGGAGCAGCTCGAGGAGGTGACGGAGAGGAAAGGCTGGACAGAGGAGCAGGTGAAGAGGCTCCAAGAGGAGAAGGCCTCCCTGTCTGAGAGCGTGAGCAAACTAAAGAGCTCCCAGGTGTCATGCGAGAAGTATGAGAGGGAGGCGGCCACCCTGTCGGCTCGCGCCGCTGGTCTGGAGAAGGACCTGAAGAGCCTCCAGGAGAAGTACCGGGAGAAGGAGAGAGAGCTCGAGCTCATGGTGGCCGAGAAGGCGTCGCTGACGCGGAGCTTGGAGGGAGAGTTCATTGCCAAGGAAGTGCATGAGCAAGCGCAGGCGGTGTTGGGTGAAGCCTTGGAAAAAGCCAAGGCTGAAATTGCCAAGTTGGAAGAAGATGGAAGAATCAGGGAGGAGGAGCTAAAGAACATGAAAGAGGGAAATGCTATGTTGAAAGAGGAGTTTGAGAATGTGCAGGCGAAATTGGTGAAGGACTATATTAGCCTCGTTGAGCACGAGGAGACGAAAAGCAAGTTGAACAGGGCCTTAGCTGAGGTGAAAATGAGAGCTGAGGATGCCGCATCCAAACATCAGGCTGCTCTTGAAGGTTCTGCAAAACTTCAGGAAGAAATAGAATCCCAGAAGAGAGAGCTGGACACCATTCATGAAGCCATTCATTCCAAGTTTGTTCCCCTGTCCACCGTGGAGGAAAAGGACCGGTCTTTTAGCAGTGCCATGAAGGACATGACGGAGAAACTGGCCCAAGTGCAGGAGAAGTACGAGGGTGCAAAAGCAGACAGGGAACGAGAGAGACAGCAGAAGGAAGCCAAGAAAGCGGAGCTTGTGTTGAGGCGGCAGGAGCTGGAGGCCAACTTTATCCCCAGTGAGAAACACAGGGAGGTGGAGGATGCCTACAAAGTCCAGGTGGAGGCACTGAGCCTGAAGCTGGTGGAGCTGGAGCAGCAGCACATGGACGCAACCGTGCGGCGAGCTGAGCTGGAGGAGAAGAATGCGCTGTGCGCCACTGAAATCGAGAGTCTCCAGCAGCGTCTGGAGAGCGAGCTCGTTAAGCAGGAGCGATTCAAGGACACTGAGCGCTCGCTGGGCTCCTTTCTGGAGGAGGCACGGAACGAGTGCGAGCGGCTCCACGCAATGCGCGACGTGGAGGCGCAGCGCACGCAGGCCCTGGAGAGGGAGCTGCGGAGCTGCAGCAGTGACGCAGACCTCCTGGCCCGCCATGGCCAGGCTCGGGAGGCCCTGGAGAGGGACGTGGCCGATCTGCGCCTGGCCCTGAGGGAGGCGGAGGAGACCAGCGCCCAGCGGGCCGAGGACGTGGCCACGCTCCAGGGCGAGCTGCTCAGAGCCACGCACGCCCTGGATGAGCTGCGTGCCCACGAGGGCCAGGTGGCCCAGCTCCGTGCCGAGAAGCAGAGGCTGGAGGATGAGGCCGACGAGCTCGGAGATCGGCTCTCGAGCCTAGAGGAACAGTGCGACGACCTCTACAGGGAGGCGGCCCAGGCCAGAGAGAGCGAGTGCAGAGCTCGGGTGGAGATGGAGACGTTGCAGAACAGGAGCACCTCCATTGAAAAGGAGATCCGTGAGCTGAAGGAGAAGTACGATGAATCGCTCACCACCATTGGAGACCTGCAGAAGAGGATCCAGATGTACTCAGAGCAAACCGAGGCAAAAGACAAACGGGTGGGGAACTTTTATGGCTTCATTAGTCACTGCACCATCACTGGTTTTGTCTAAAGAATATATTTATCAGGTTTATTGTCTGAAGTCATGTGAAGGTTTTTAAAAATAAAACAGTTCCATGATGATTTTCAGATTACCACAGCCTGGTGTGTGTAACTGAAGGGCATTTGAAATGAACATACTCTTGGAGGCCCTCTCTTTGTCAATACAAATGTTCTGTGTGTCTGTGTCTGTGTGTACACTCGTGCCCTGCAGATCACAGAGCTCCTGGCTGACGTGGAGCGCCTCAAACAGGCCCTGAATGGCCTGTCCCAGCTGGCTTACACAGGCAACATGCCCAACAAGAGACACACGCAGCACATGGACGCACTCCAGGCGCAGGTCAAGAGTCTCCAGCAGCAGCTGGCTGTGAGTCCCGTCTCACCACGAAACGCTCACATGCCTGCCAGCGCAGGGGCCGTCCTGCCTCAGCTTAGCCTGACATGCTCCCTGGCTTCCGCAGGGCTGGGGCATAGCATGAGATGTTGAGCCCGACTCTGAATGATGCCGTTTATGCCGTAACAGGACGAGGATACAAAGCCACCGATAGATCCCAGGTGGACCTTCATCTGGTCCGTTTGTAACTCACAGGTTGAGGAATCCATCTTCATTAAAACTGTGGTTAAAAATGCTCGATAAGCTTCAAACCTTTTTGGCGTCCAAGTCTTAAGTGCTGTGTGACTGCAGCTGACTGGTTGATGTAAAACAGGGCTACAGGAGCAGGAGGCACTACCCCCTCAGAGCTTTGGGCTTCGCTAGAACTCCCATTAGATGGAAAAGCAAAGCACAAAACTCTTCCACACTTATTGAATTTGGCTTCTGTATTTTGCTGAACCTGAGCTATTTTAAGCCATAGATATTTTAATGGGACGTGTTGTGACTGTGCATGTTAAGTCTGATTTTTGATCAGCTCCTAGTACCAATGACAAAGCTACATGGAAGGAAAAAAGGCAGCTTTCTGTTGTTCATCAGATATGAATGTACCAAAGTTCACTCTGACACTTTTTTTTCCCCCTCTCTCACTCTCTCCCCCCCCCCCCCCTTCAGTAGACAGCTGTCTGTTCATCACAGTAGAGGTAATTAGCAACTCTGGTTGTTTATATTTTGTCTCTCCCCCCGTTACAGGATGCTGAGAGGCAACATAGAGAGGTGGTTTCAATTTATCGAACTCATCTTCTCAGCGCTGCACAGGTAAGTGGGTGTGTGTGGGTGTGCTTCTGTCCTTCAATACATACACTGCCTGAAGTTGCTTTTTTTTTTTTTTTTTTAAATCTCAGGGCCATTGATCAAGAGCTCATTTGTGGAAATGTCATGACCCATAATGGGGCATTGCATTCCCATGCAGTTCTGATCTTATTCACACTTACTCAGGTGTGCGTGTACGCGGGTGCGTGCGCGTGTGCGCTCACCGCAGTGACTAAAGTTGCAGACAGCTCTGTATGAGGGGTGAATCACCTCCACCACCTGAAAAGCTGCTTAAGTCCGATTGGTACGCGCTGACGTGTGTGCTGGCTTGCATTTTCCAGGGTCACATGGATGAAGACGTCCAAGCAGCCCTGTTGCAGATTATCCGAATGAGGCAGCAGTTTGTATGTTAAAACCCAGCCTGAAAAGAACCCACTGACTCAATCCAGCGTTCCCTCTGTAGGCCTGCGGTCAGACGCTGCTGCACAGCAGTCCAGTCACAAAGCATGCCAGATGTTAATGTCCTCTCCCGGCATGGAGCTGTGTACTTTAGTACAGTCAAAGCCTTGTAGTTGTTTAACAGGTTAGATATTTTGCAGTCGCAAAGCTGTTGCTTAGAAGTGCAATAATTATGCCCACAAAAATCCCAGCAATGACGAACGAGTGGTGGAGGGGTCACTTATTTCCCAGTGCCCACAAATATGATGTCATATCTGTGCAGGGGTAATTCAGAGTGGTGTAATATTTGACTGGTTGTAATAATTCATTGTGCTGCTGTTGGTTTAGTAGGTGGGGTCTCCTGAGCGCTAACCTCAGCAGTGGTTTATGCTCATGGTTTTTGTGCCTTTCAGAGTGAGAGCCTGGTTTTGTTTCCTTATTTTGTAACGGAATAGCCTGCAGCAGAAAAAAACGGTCCATTTCCCTGGCGCTCTGTCTGACCTCCTTGTATAGCAACTTATTCCATTGACTTAGTCTTCTCTGTATAATCGCCGTCAGGGAGCAGGTCTCCTACCACTCTTAAGGGCACAAAGAGAATAACCTTTTACTACAGTCAATACCAGTCATGCAGCATGTTCAAGGAAGCAGGCTGCATTGTTGTGTGGAGTTGGACTTGGATGCTTTAACCTCAGTAGTTCTTAGGGCTCTGATGTTCGCCTTGTGTGAGATATCAAAGGAGTGAACGCTGGATTGTACTCGGTGAGTGTCAACGGTGCTGGGCGAAAAAGAACACAGCCCTGCCTTCCCCAGAGCAATTGGAGACGGCACCCTTCCCTGGCTCGAAGACCCCCCTCCCTTGCCTGGACTATACTGCCCTCTTGTGGTGTGACTTGGCAGGCCAAGTTTGTGGGTTTTTGTTTTTTTGTTTTTTTTTTGGAGGAGGATGATGATGATGATGGAATATAGCTTTCTGTGGTTCATTTGGCTGTGTGGAAGATCAGATGTGTTTTTGCTTTTTTTTTTTTTTTTTTGCTTTTTTTTTTTTTTTTTTTTCTTTTTTTTTTTTCTCTTGTGGTACTTCCCAGATCCAATATATTTTTATCATGGCTTTGTACTACTTTTGATTAATGGTCACCATGTTTATGGTAATACTATTCAGCAGGACTGGACTAAAACGGCACCATACCTGTTCAAGGTACACAACATTCAGATTTTTCATACTTTTCTTTTGAATGTCTTTTTTTTCCTCAGAAGCAGTAGAGTTAATTTAAAAACAACTAGGTATCCCATTAACTCTGAGCCTGATCACTGCAATGAGCAAAAATTAGCACATAATTAATACACATTCATTAAACTCCTATCCTGATTTGCCATGCCAATAATAATGTATTGCAAAAAATGGCTAATGATTTCTATTAACTTATAAGAACTGAGTTCTCTTGGTTCTGTATTGGCACTACAAAACTCCATAGCAGTCGTAGTTGTACGTCATATATTTCTGCATTCTTTATCTACAGGTAGATGTTTCTCATGTGGTGTAGAATCTTCCTCTCCTTTTCTGTTTACTTTCTTTTTCGTTTGTTTTGTTTTACAAAAGTGGTAGAACTCGCATCAATAAAAGTGCCTACTTTAGACTAAGAATGTCTCTGGCTGTTATTCAGTGAGAGAAGGGAATTCTTTGGCCTTCCCATGTAAACAGAATCCTGGGAATAAGCTTGGGTATAACTTAGGAGTGCATAAACTTAACACACAGAACACCTTAGCTCCCGGGTTCCTATCTTGGAGTACTCCTACACACTGTGTTTGCTTGGTAGGTACGGTGCTCTTGACCGATCACCTCTCAATAGCTCATAACCCCCCTGCCCACCCCAACTACATTATGAAAACTAGTCAGATCCTCTCTTGCCTGTGTTTCACTTCACTTTTTCATGTCAGTGCATGTGCTTTTATTTTAAATGCAATCATGGCAGGAATGATGGGTTTTTTGGAACAAAGCCTCCTCTGTTTTATCACTTTCATTGATTTGATTTGTACCTTTGTGCTTCACCTGGTTTAGTGTTCTACAAATACCCACTAGGTTGGCTGCAGACTCTTTTAGAATATTGGGCTTCCTTTAAAAGGATTTGGATCTTTTTGAAGTCACCGGTGCGGATCGCAGTTGGGGAGTGTAGCAGGAATCCATCTTTCCTTGTGTTATCTGTTCCTTTTCCCTCTTTTGCAGAACTGTTCGCCCGGGGCTCTCGGGCTCCTAGTCAGATCAGGAACTGATGTAGAATTTTGGTGTCATCTTCTGTTTGTTTGCCTCTCGCCCGTTCGCGTGTTCTCAGAGTATTATCATCTCAGCTTGTGGCTTCATCCTCTTTGAGCTAAAATCCTCTGAGTGTACTTGAGCCTTAACCTCATCCTTTATACTTCCTAATGAATCCACCAGGGTTCTTTTTTCTTCTGTGGTAGCTTGCTTTAAGCAAGCAAGTGAGTGAGGGGTTTCACATTGCACTCCCCTCCTCCTCTCCTGCTTTTTTTTTTTTTATGACTGTTATTTGTGGTGTGCCTGGTATAAGCTGTTCACAGCAATTATGGCAAATACAATTCAGTCTGTTTGGAGGTTTCCCTTTAATCTCATTTCCAGGACCTTAAGCAGAACCAGACACTTCCCCCACCCCAGCGTTCTCTCTCTCTCTCTCTCTCTCTCTCTCTCTCTCTCTCTCTCTCTCTCTCTCTCTCTCTCTCTCTCTCTCTCTCTCATTAATCATCGCTGTGAGGATCACAGTGCTAGCCTGCTGTTTAACGGGACTCCTGGTGGGCATGGGGCTGAGGCCACATGTGGGGGTCGTGTTCATGCTGCTTTGGTACACATTGTTTCCTCAGGGGGGGTTCATAGCAGGCCTGCTCCTGATTAGGCTCACCATGGCTGTGGGTTCGTTCACATCGTACAAATTGTAGGTGCTTTCTTGGGACTTGCTCTGTAATGTGTTCTCTTTTCGGCCTTCTAACCTTGTCTTGCTCTCTCCTGTCATACTCTTCATCTTTTGGTTTTTACTGTCTCTCTCTCCCCCTTCTTTTGTGCAGAGTTATAATAAGGGGTTTGTTGACTTTACACTTTTAATGGGAGCCTTATTTTTGCATCGCTCTCACTCCTTCTCCCACCCCCACTTTGTCATCCTCTTCCTCTCTTTTCCTGTCTGCATAAATTCTCAGTCGGTGAAGTATGGCTGCTTAAGAGACTGCCGTCGTCTCTACTTCCTGCTTGGGCCTGTGCTGACCGTGACTCTGGTGGTAACAGACCATTACGCAGCTAGACAACTCCAAGCCAGAGCAACCTACCCTCTCTTGCGTGCCCCCTACCCCGAGCCGGAGGGGCCCTCTCCGCATGCTCCCTTTTAATGTTTTTGCAGACTTCCCAACACGCCGTTGCCTCAATAAAGTTCATTTACAGGATAATGGTGCTCAGGACACATGGACCTGGTTTGGACTGGATGGATTCAACATGTCTCTCGCTCTGATCCTCTCTGATCCAGGCCTGACCCCAGCACTCCAACACCTGGGAAGAGCGAGGGAGGAGGAGGGGCTGATGGAGAAATGGCTAAAGAGAGCGGGAGAGACAGAGAGGCCCTTTCATTTGCAGAGATTTATTGGCTGGCCATGGGAAAGGTCCATTACTGGAGCCAAGCCCTCAGCTTTCTATCAGGAGATCTGCTTTTATGTGCCAACAAAGACCACAAAGCTGTGTTTGCTTCACCACTGCCGTCCTGCGAAAACTGTTTGTTGTTTTAAACTATCCCAGATCTGCTCTTATAACTTGCACTTTAAATTGCCCCAATAAGCAACTGGAACACGTGCTTATATAAACTTAACCCGCGCATATTTGGAGCTCGCTCTTTGATTAGGACACAGGGGTTCAAACAATCTATCTGCTAACGCTGACTGGAAACAGACCTTTTAACCGCACAGCAATTATGCTAGGGGAGGTTAAAATGGCGCAGCAGCTTTTCTGAAACGCAATAAGGCTGTTATACGCTTCATGCTAAACGGTTTCATCTGAGCCCCGTGTTTTTTCTTCTTCCCTCATTAGTTATTGGTTAACCACTAATGCTTAGTGTATCTACTTGGGTTTGCTTCATCCACCACCACCTTCTCCGCTCAAGGACTTAGCAAAACCATACGGGGCCGCTTTCCCTCGGAGCCCAATGTAATAATTGTCGAGCCAGGACGGAAAATGGGTCGCGTTCCCCGTGGCTGCACAGGGCTGACACGCGGGACCGTGTCCGCGGTTGTGTGTTATGAGCCTGCGGGAACGCTGCCGAACCCAAGCGTCGACGTTTCATCGTTATAAAGAGACGTTATGAAGAGCTCCGGGCTGGTTTTCATATCTGTGGAAAAGGGGCGAGGGGGTGTCGCGCACTCTCTCATACCTTGAGCTCTCATTCTGATTAAGAGCGTGAGTCTTAACTGCCCGTGTCTAAGCCTGTTATCTGTGCATGTGTCATCAGTGCAGTGTAAAAGAGTGCCCTTTGTGTTAATCTCACACTTCTCATTTCTTCATTTAATTGCTAGTTGAGAATATCGACGCGCTACCCGCTACACTTATTATAGCCTTGTTCTACTACGCTACATTAGTGATGTTTAACAACTGGGGCTTCTGAATGTCGCCAAAGACGGGATTTTACTTGCACTAGCGCAATGCATAATTCCATATGTGATTCCTGACTCTGGGCTAAAGAAGTGAATGTCTCCTCAGGTTAAAAAAAAAAAAATGTGGTTGGCCATAATGGTTCCAAATAGTTCTGCCAAAAAAAGGGGTATAAAACTCAAGAAATGGAGCCTTCTCAAACCACAGCACATACTGGTCAAATTTTAACACCTGTTTATGGTCCTGCTGTGTTTCCACTAAGAGAAACGTACGCTTCCTTCTTCCAAAATCACCAGGAGTGGTTCACAGCAATTGTAGTAAATGCATAGCTAATTTTTCCCCCCTCAGTTACCAACTTTTCTGTTACATTCTTGTAGATGTTTCTCCTGTTTTTGACTTTCTTGAAGGCATCTGTGTGTACACCTCACGCTTACTCTGTGAACATTCCGCAGCCAAGCAGTTTTTTGTCTTCATAATGTTTTCGTTTTCATATTGCCTTCCCCTGTGCATGACCCACATATTTACATCCTGTTAATAATCCTTGCAGCAAGAAGCCAGATGCAGGGCCTCCTTGCAGTAGTGAAGGTGTTTGGGAGATGTTTAACGTTCCTGACTGTGCTCCTTTTGTGCTGAAGGCATCAGTTTACTCATTACTCTGGTTCTTAGCCGGAGCGCTTTAGGTGAACTCGGATTGCTCTGACCTCTGGTCATTGAGAGTGCATTTGTTAAGAGATGTAGCCGCACAATCCAACTATTGTCATGAAAAGCTCCCGTCTGTTCTTGTGAAGGAATTCACAGGTTGTAAACTGGAGGAACTACATGTGTTCATTTTTTTTCCCCCCGTGAAATGCAGTCACATTTGGTCATCTTTAGCAAACACTTTCATATAATCAAGTCCACTTTGGACTAAAAGAAAGATTAAAACATACCATTTGCCCTGGAGGGTTTGAGAAGGACTTTACTATAGGAGTATTGCACAGAGACTTTAATGTTTAGTAAATGTACATCTCTATTTTTGAGTAGTACAGCTGAGTTCTGTTGCACTTGCCCAATGAATTCCCTTTGAGGTTTTATAATACTATTTACCTGCTCAGGTAGATTAAATGATTGAAATTTTCCCTTTCGAAACTACCCTTTTTGTAATGTACTGTAAAACGAACTAAATCTTATGAAGTGTAATTTTTTAAAGAATTTACCCCATTTGTTTGTGAAAGCCTCATCCTTTAACCACCTTTACAGCCTTTGATATAAGACTGCAGTACAAAAATGCCTAGGTCACAGCTTTCTATGTTGAATTTTAATTAAATTTCCTTCTCTTTCCCTCTCATTAGTCAATGCACTGGGTTCACTCTTTCTAATGTCACTTTAAATCTCTCTAATCTTGCTTCTTTCATCCGCTGCTGTCGCTGGTTAGCATGCCTGATTGCTAGCGCCGTCTGCCTTTGATTGTTCCGTTTAAGCTTTAAACTTGTCTTTGAATCGGAATGCAAATACCCTGATTAGGCGCTTCCGGTTGGCTCCTCGCTAGGTGGTGGTCTCCCGCTGGGACAGGCTACCCCTGTCTTGGTTTGCTTTCGCAGCTGAGCCGCAGGTCCCCAGGAAATTCTCCTGATGCATTATCCACTGATGCACCAGACATGTTTCGTAATCTGTTCTGGTCTGCAAAACCCGTCCCTGTACTATACTGTCTGCGCACAAGCAGTGTCAACATGTGAAGTAATTCATTTAATTGCATTGGTCAAAACATCCAACTGTCATATAGATTTATGACTTGCATGGATATTCTAATAATCCCCGACATTCAATACTGTCTACTAGTTGCTATTTAGTAAACCCTTAGGTCTACACAAAAGAAACGTTTTAAAAGGGTACCTCAGAGTAGCAGCGATTGAAAAACTGTGCAGTCCAACCGTTTGATGTACATCACATTCTTGGGAAATGTTTCACCTCAGAAGTCAGGTAAATGGATAATGCTCTAGAGCCCCTCCGCCTGGCTGCTACACCCTCCTAATTGCCATGCTAACACACTCCATTAGATATTCACTATCTAACGCCTCATTAGCTTCTGCAGGCTAATAGCTAAAGAGTTGCCAGTGAAATGGACTGTAATCTGCATAGCTACGCAAGCCTAAGTACTGTCTGGGGCACTTCTGTCTGAATAGATTTGATTGGAGATGAGCGTGACCCCCTGTCTGTGTTTTTATATATATATATATATATATTTTTATATATATATATATTTTTATATATATATATATATATATATATATATTTTTATATATATATATATATATATATATATATATATTTTTATATATATATATATATATATATTTTTATATATATATATATATATATATATATATGCACTTACTGAAAGGCGCAAATTGTGTGGAGCCATTAGTAGGTTTAAAAAAAAAAAAAAAAAAGTTATTTACTTATATATTTTTCTTTTTCTTCTCCTTCTTGAATTTGGGCTCGTGTAGTTTAATTCCTAACCTGCAGAGGGCAGACTTGCATTGTGATATTTTCACTATGGGATTCATAGCAGGTGGTGTAGCATGCAGTGTGCTAATGATGGTGAGATTCTTAAGGCAGATCGGGTTCACAACAATCTTTAGCTCCTTTGTTACTGTAGAAGTGCTTGTAATATTCAATGACCTTGTAATATCACTCATGGAGTACACATCTGTAAATGTCCAAGTAGTGCTCTACTAATGACAGTGGGAAAGGGCAAATATGAAATGTTTGGGAAGAGAATTGTTGTGTACTTTTAAACTATTCAGACACAGTTTGCTTTAAGCACCCCTCTCACTCTGTTGCTGTCTCTCACCTTCATTCTCCACTGCACATATGGTAAGTTATTCTTACTTCCTCAGTGAAATTCACAGCAGTCTGTCTTTTATTTCCTTTTGACTCTCCTATTTTTCTTGTGTGTTTGGGACTCAAGCAACATCCCCAGCATGTGTAACTGATTATACATGTCAGATTTAAGAATACCTTACAAGTTCAACTGATGACTCCATGTGCACTTGGCTCTTATCGAGCCGAGGCCTTAAAAATGCTTCTTGTATAAATCACTGCAACCTCGGCAGAAGACTCGGGTTCAACTCTCTCAATAGTGAACATTTTGGCTCGGTATCCTTTATTTACTCAGCTGAAATAGGCTATTGTCAAATATTTGTGTGATTTTTAGTGGTGTGTTTTTTCATTGGCGGGGGTATGGCCAGGTGATTGGCAGAACGCTGTGGAGTGTCTCTGACGCCCATTTTGACCAAGTCAGGCTGCAGGAGTTAAAAATCACACTAATTCCTTTACAGATATTTACCCAGCCGCTGCAGCTAGGACATCTGTTGAAATGGCTGTGGTGGGTTCTCTGCTGGGGTTTGTGGTCAGGGCCAACTGCCATACCTGATTATAAGGGCAAACAAGGCTAGGTATGACTGTGGCTGCTGGGTGGAGTTGCCCTTGGATGTCAGAACCAATCATAGCACAATATCTCTTTCTGAGAAAAGCTCCTTGACCAATGAGATTGCACTGGGACTGTGGGATGCTGGGTTATTTTAGAATGAAGAGACCTGTGTGTGAGTGAGAGACCATCCAAACCATTTAGTTCTCTACTAAAAATTCACAATGGAGAAAGTACAGAATCTGTGTGGTTCGTTTTATTTTTATTTTTTTTAGAGGGCATTAAGGATTTATAAACTGCCTGTTGGAGAGTAGTGTTGGCAGTAGAAGAAATGATTCAGCCACAGGATGTTTGATCATCTCTCTCCTGTTACAAAATGTCCTACCAAGGCAGATTTCTGGCAGTTTATTTCAACTTATTTCATAACTTATTTGATAGATCATCATGGCTGCATCAAGAAAAAAAATATATTAGATGACAGTTTATTTATATATTCAACGCGATTTGTAATTTGGCTATTTTGTAAAACAACTGTTACTTGGAAAAAAGATTGTGAATATGTATAACTTTTTATATTCTCTGTTCTTGCTTCATCCATTCTCCACATGGCCAGCACTGTGCTCTAACAGAAACGCAACCACTGGCCTGATGGCAGCCCACAGGGGTGCAGTTAGAAGCAGGTTGGGAGAAGGCATGCGTTCAGGGATGAAGAGAGCTGCCTTGATGAGGCCCCTGCTTGAAGCCCCTGCTCTCACGCCTTGGGACTCCTGTCTGACAGGTTGAGTTCCCGGTGCCGAGACGCTCCAGAGGCCTGCCCTTTTTTTTTTCCTGAGCAGAATGAGCACGAGTATCAAAAGGGACCCAAGCCCCTTTGTGGATATAATTATTTTTTTGTGTGTGTCTCTGGCAGATGCTCTGCGATAGAAATCTGCGTGAATTGGAGCCATTGGCTGCTGCATCCCACAACTTTATTCGCTTTCAGGACGCACACCGGAGGAGCCGGGATTGCTGGCGGATTTACGGTGGACGTAAATCTGTACCTGTCGCCGTCTCAACCACTTTGGTAGAGATCGTTTCAGTGCTAGTACAGCAACTCCGGCTCAACTTTACAAATGCCCGTGGGTTAACAGCCTTGGCAGCTATGTGATCTCAGCTCGCTCGCACTCTTTCAGAGGCTCAAAGGGCTGGGAAAGGAGTAGATGCCCCCAACCATAATGGATCCTGAAATGGATCCCATGTGGTTGTTGGAGCTATACCCACCTGCCTTTTCCACGCTCTGGGGGTGGAAGCCAACAACCAGCCGCCACCCATGTCAAGCGCTTAGGGTTTCATAGTTTCCGTTTTCATGGTAGTGCACGTCAGGGCCCTTGCTACATGAGGAGCTTTTTCAAAAATGCGCCTATTCATTACTCAAGAAAAGACAAATTCCCTTTTTTTTTTCTTTTTTTTTCTAGCTTTCAAAATTAGGCAATTCTCTTGTAGCAACCCCCTGCCAGAATTCTTAACCAGTTCCTTTTAAAATACCAAACGACTATGGTCATGGTTTAGAATAGATTCCTCAGAATGTGTGTTTCTGAGGTTGATCTGGGTGGGAAGAGAGTGTGTAGCGTATTTCTCAGTAAAGTGGCCTCTGTGGTAACGGGTGAAAGACGTTACTGTTTGTCAGAGTCATCAGAGGGAGCTCCAAGCTAACGGTGCTGTCCTCTGCCAATAGCCCAGAACGATGAGCAAAGCCACAGGCCTTCTGGCCAATCGCGGCGCTCGGCCCGGCGCTTATTCCTTACCCTTTTCAGGTTTCCACATCAGTTCACCTTCATGTAACTTAGATTTAGCTGTGCAGATTGCATGAACAATGCCTTTTCTGGGTCTTAAAAAAAAAATAAAATAAAATTTAAATGAAGATGTAATGAATAATTATTAGATAATACAGTAATTTTCTGTTTTATGATTGTAAACAAACGTGGACACCCATATTCTGACCCTTAAGTCGAGCTTCCCTGGGGGAAAGGCAGCATGTGATTGGGAGAGGGGCAGTACGTGATTTTGTTCTAGCAAACCATGAACACGCACAGTCCTCTCAGTTTGACTGCAGCCAATCCACTAGCTCGGAAAGAACCGTCTCTGTTCCTTCCTTTTCCACTCCTGGCAGTTCTCCTGTCAGGAGTCTCATTCCTTCCCTAAGGGACTGCAAACATGACTCCGAGAGAGAGGTGGGTGGGTTTGTGTTTTTGTCTGTGTGTGAGCGAGGGAGAAAGATGGGCACTTACAGATTTTGAAAATGCTGCTGTGTGAAGAACATTCTGACGGGTGCTGAAAGACTTGTACAGCCGAGCTCTTTCAGTAAAGGCTCACAACAGGGTGATCAATGGCATTAAAGGTATCCACTCTGTAAGAACGTAACTTTGTCATTAATCGCATCTCCCTCCCATCGATGCTGATGGTACGTGGTGTGCTAGGTGGCCTGAAGGCTTGGGTTATTCGCCGCTTCCCTCTTAATGTTGTTGTGCACCCATTTTAACATTTTACACAGTAACAAAGTTACAAATATTAACATTACTGGATTTTTACATCCATTATTTTAGGTCCCTTATAATAATAGACATAAATTCTAGGTTCTTATTGGTTCCCACATATAAAACAAAGTACTTTCAGGCTGTTCCTTTTGTGAACAATAAAAAAATAAAAATAAAGGAAAGGTGTAGTAGTAGTAGTAGTAGTAGTAGTAGTAGTAGTAGTAGTAGTAGTAATAATACATTATATGTGTGTGTGTGTTGCTTGAAATGGTATTTGGCCTTTCAAAAATAAATAATTTCTTCCCAGTGTATTTTCTGCTAAATCTGAACACCTTTCAGCCTCTTCCTGAGGAGGAATGTACACTAAATGTTGGCGTGTACTCTGGAGTGCTGCCGGCAGGACCCTTAGACCCAGCTGACCAGCTCTACAAGCAGACGACACGGATCCTCTCTCTCTGAGGTCGAGCAGACCACTGGCTCCCGCCTCTGCCAACCTTGCAGCCCTGGATCAGCAGTGTGCTTCAGAATCTGAACTATACAGCCTCCACGATTTGAAGGCTGGTCACTACTAAACTAAATCTGTTTTATTTCTAATTAGGTGAATTTTAGGTTAAACTATGTACATATGCAAAGTGTGTCCTATAAATAATAAGAATACCTCTCACATAAGACTCATTTATTTTTGCTTGAATTTCTCCCCTTCTATAGCATTTAGAATGACTGACTGACTGACTGACTGGTTTATTCTAGTTACTCATGTTAAAACAGATGTCGCCTCAGGGTATGCTGAAATGAACTCACTACAGGCAAGCTTGATGGACATCAATGCACAATTGCACCATTTTAATAATTTTTATAACTTATCAGTGCAGTGTTTTCATTGTCCATGGAGCATTTGTGTCTAAAACAGTTTTGTTTTCATCCTGATGGAAGTTTTAAAAGCTTACCAATAACACGAGAGGACAAGGCCTATCTGGTGACTGAACTGTAGAATTGTTTACACCAGGGTCCTCATCATCAAGTTTGTACGCTGTTTTACCCAAATTCTCCCAGCTTGCACTATTTATATTCTGCTCCACTTGAGTAGTATAGTTGCCTGTGACAGTGGGCCATCAATCCAGTCCCCTTAGTGAAATAATAGGGTCACACCCAGACCATCCTCCTCTAGGACTGAAGAGCCAATTTGGTCGGTTTTGAGCAGTGTCTTTTTTTTTTTTCTTTCTTTTTTTCCAAAAAAAAAAAAAAGACCAGATGTTTAATGTAATTCCATAATTTAGTCATACAAATATTTATGTTAACTGTATTAAAGGATGGATGCCTCAGAGTCTCATTTCCCCATATGGCAATGGGAGGAAGAACTTTTGGGGATTGGAGGGATTATGGTCACAGAAATGGTTTGAGAAGAAGAAACGCAAACTATGGAGCTCCTACAGGGACACGGAGGGGCGGGTGAAGGTTTGTTGTGAGATAGCTGCTGGAGAATGAGGGCCAAGTTTTATATTTGTTTATTTTATATAAAGGATTGTGGGCATTTTTCTAATAGCTGTGGCATTCTTTTTCTTAACCATCAGCAGAGCTGCTTAAAACAGATTTCTGCCTGAATTTTCTAATACACAGTCCATCCAGTACACAGCGTGAGTCTCATGAGGAATGATCACACTCCTTGTATTGGACCCTGCTCTCCAGTGCCGTCACTCCTGTGGTTGGCACTTCTCATAACCTTCCCCCACCCAGGTCCAGAGAGGGATGGCCACAACAGCCACCCTAACTGCACCAGCTTCATTTCCTCTTCGCCAAAGCCACAGTAATCATTGCTTTCTCTGTTGCACTTAACGCGGCCGCCGGCGCTAAACCACGCAGGGGCTGTTTGTGGAGGGTGCTGTGGCTTTCTGTGGCGTTGGCGTTTCTGGGAATCGACGCCCTATAAAGTAATCAAGTGTCAGTGAAGCTCTAGTATTGCTGCATTAAAGGGCACAGCGCATAGCTGAAATAACTTGTTTATTGTGTGGTTGGTAGGTAGTAGGCCGCGCTGTGCATGTGGGTGTGTAAGGAGTGGAACTGGCTAAAGACAGGCCCCTGCAGTGCTCCCCGCCTGATTTAATGTAATGGTTGGTGTGGGAGGCCTCCAGGCGACTGGCCTGAGCAGGCAGACGATTAGACTGACCCCCATCTCGGCCCCGCTCCCCTGAGGATGGCTAGTACAAAGAGGAAGTGTGTGTGTGTGTGTGTGTGTGTGTACAAAATTATGAATGTATGTATGGTGTATAAAAGAAAAGAATTTGTGTGTGTGTATAAAGGGTTCATGTGAGAGGTATTCTTTTAATATGCCCCACCTCCCCAGCCACAGTTCTCCCATCATACGATCCTCACTGGAAAGGGGGAAAAAAAAAAAAAAAGTGAGACAAGAAAAACAGGAAGGCTGCGTCCTTCATTTCCCATTCCTTCAACAGATTGCTTCTTTTCCCATGGCTTGGAATAGAGATGAAACAGGACTTTCGCTCTAGACTATACAACCGCATAAACATGTAGCTGTGGGCTGAATCCTGCTGCAGTATTACAATGTGGAGAGGGCTGTTTTGATGTGCATGACTCCATGTGATGGGAGACCGGGGAGCAATAAAAACAGGACCAGTGGCGATGCTTTTGATGTCAACACAGGAATTATCAAGAAACAATTTCACTTGGGCTTAGGCCAAGCCTTGAGATTACACAGATCCTATCTGTCTCCGACCACATTTAATGAAAGAGATTTGTCACTGTAATAAGTGTGGATATTGGACAGTATCGGAGAAAAATGGCTGAACGCTGCTCGCTGCCGTGAAAGGAGATTGGAGTAAGGCTACTTTGCATTAAAATGTAATCCGTCAGTCAGCACTCTGGGGGGGGAAAATTATTATGGAATCTAACCCATTAAGGGCTATTAGTGAAATAATCATTAGCTTGTGTTACCCATGCTGATCTGGTCAAACATTAGTTCAGATATCTCAATATTATTCACTTATTATTCATTATTGCTACAGTAGTGCTGCTCATTCCACTAATGGCAATTAGAGGGAGAACAGAAACCTAGCCTTTAGCTAATTTAAGAACGTTTAAAATCTTTTACATTCATAATTAGTGTGCGTGGAGCTGAAAGACAGTCTGCCTCTTTGCACTGGCAGTCCCTTTTTAGACATGGGTTTTGTGTTTGTATATTATTACACACACACACACACACACACACACACACACAGAGAGCACACCCAGGATCATAAAGTGTGCATCAGTCATAAAGTCCATCTTATTCTCATTCCAGGGAGGTTGTGATGGGTACTGGCCCACATTTGGGATGTCAGTCATTTTTGCGCTGTGCCACAGGGCTGGTGGGGCGTGTTACCTCTCCAGCTTCCCCTCATGTGTCATTATTCCACAGACAGCTCCCATCTCTGCCATTCACCCATCACTCCACCATGAAAGCTGAAGCTACATTTACTGCTGTCTACCGAAAAATGACAACACCCCCAATAAAACAGGTTATATTAGTTATGGGTTTTAAATTAAAGCAAACTTTTGTTTCTTGGCAAGTACCTCTGGGCTGTAGCACTCATCATGTTTATGGTCAAATATAAGAGGGTTTTATTTAATTTTAAAAGGTAGTAGCCTGTCCGGGAGCACAAGATGCCTCCTTATCTGTGCAAAACCGCTTTTGACACTTTTCCACAGTAACTGGCACAGGTGGCAGTTTCTACATTTTTATCACATATACTTTTCTCCATCTCAGTCCTTTTCCAGTGTAGACACCTGCATGGAGTTTCATCCAAATAACCCCACACAGGAGTCCAAGCAAGCACTACACTAGTGAGCACTGACTGCAAGTTCCTGGGGACATCAGTACAGTGCAGAATGTTTAGCACACCCAAACCGCTGTATTCGGCACGTACTTGCGTCTGCTGCACCCTCCCCCATCTCCCCGACCACCTTGTGGGGGGGGGGGGGGGGTTTGGACAAAGAAACCTTCTACTGTGTCCCTGCTTGACAGAAACAGTAAAGCTGAACGATGGTTACTATGACGCAGAGCTTCCATCTCTCCAGGCAGGCATCGCTCTCTGGTGACCTAATCGCTCGGCTCTGCTGTCTTCAGCTCCTCTCTGCCCTCTCCCTCAGAAAGCTCCTTATCCTGTTAACACTACGTTTATCTGACGAGACAAAAGTGAGTGGATGACCCTGCCGCCATTAAAGATTAATAAAAGGGTATAAAAAAAGAGGGACGGTGTGATAAAAAAAAAATCAAAAAAAAAAATCCAAGCCTTACTCTTTAAAGTGTGTGAGAGGCCGGACA